>NC_138777.1:25430254-25565254 GCF_965119305.1 Pelophylax lessonae
CAGAATGACTAAAAGGTAATGACATCAGTATTATGCAATGGAAATATGGAGCCCCCAGAATGACCATCAGTATTATGCAAGGTGGGAGGGGGGGGGGGGCAAAATATGGAGCCCCCAGAATGATGAAAAGATAATGACATCAATATTAAGCAAGGGGGGGGGGGAGGGGACCAAAATATATAGCTCACAGAATGATGAAAAGATAATGAAATCAATAATATGCATTTGGGAACCGAAATTTGGAGCCCCAGAATGACCAAAAGGTAATGACATCAGTATTATGCAAGGGAGAGACCAAAATATGAAGCCCCCAGAATGATGGAAAGATAATAATATCAGTATTATGCAATTGGGAATGAAAATATTGAGCCCCCACAATGACCAAAAGGTAATGACATCAGTATTATGCAAGGGGGGGGGGGGTATATGGAGCCCCCAGAGTGACCAAAAGATAATGACATCAGTATTATGCAAGGTGGGGGGGGCAAAATATGGAGCCCCCAGAATGATGAAAAGATAATGACATCAGTATTAAGCAAGGGGGGAGGGGGGGGGGACCAAAAATATGTGTAGCTCACAGAATGATGAAAAGATAAAGAAATCAATAATATGCAATTGGGAACCGAAATATGGAGCCCCCAGAATGACCAAAAGGTAATGATATCAGTATTATGCAAGGGAGAGACCAACATATGAAGCCCCCCAGAATGATGGAAAGATAATATCAGTATTATGCAATTGGGAATGAAAATATTGAGCCCCCAGAATGACCAAAAGGTAATGACATCAGTATTATGCAAGGTGGAGGGGGGGGGCAAAATATGGAGCCCCCAGAATGATGAAAAGGTAATAACATCAGTATTATGCAAGGGGGGGGGGGACAAAATATGGAGTCCCCAGAGAGAGGAAAAGCTAATGACATCTGTAGCACCCTCCTAGGTAGGCGCTAGGTCATAGGTCAGCAATCCGCGGCTCCGGAGCCGCATGCGGCTCTTTTGAACCTTTGCTGCGGCTCCGGGGCGAATGCTAGCGAGGGGAGGAGGCGCACTGTGCGCCCCGACACTCCCCACTGTGGCGCTGTCCTGGCTGTGACGTCGCGTGGGGGGTGGTGCGTGCGTTAGTCACCGTCCCGACGTCACCTTCCCGCCCGCTGTAGGAGAGGAGGGCAGCGGCGCGCATGCAGTTCGAAGAAGACGTCCGTCCAGACTCTCGTCAGCAGCAGCACGCCAGGCACCAGTGTAAGGTAAGTGAAGTGATGCCTCGGGGGGGCACACACTGCTTTGAAGGGGGCACGCATGCACGCTGGTCTCTGCATTGAAAGGGGGCATGTATGCTGGTCACTACATTGTAAGGGGGCATGTATGCTGGTCACTACATTGTAAGGGGGCATGTATGCTGGTCACTACATTGAAAGGGGCATGTATGCTGATCACTACATTGAAAGGGGCATGTATTCTGGTCACTACATTGAAAGGGGCATGTATGCTGGTCACTACATTGAAAGGGGCATGTATGCTGGTCACTACATTGAAAGGGGCAGGTATGCTGGTAACTGCATTGAAAGGGGCATGTATGCTTGTCACTGCATTGAAAGGGGCATGTATGCTGGTCACTACATTGGAAGGGGCATGTACGCTGGTCTCTGCATTGAAGGGGGCATGCATGTTGGTCACTGCATTGAAAGGGGCATGTATGCTGGTCTCTGCATTGTGGTATGATCATTGGGCATAGCAAATTTTGCTATGGGGCCCTGTGATTTCTAATTACGTCCCTGTTTTCGACCCCCCCCCCCCCCCCGGTAGGTTTTTGTAGGTTTTGCGGCTCCCAGTTGTTTTTTTTCCTTCGGAAACGGGTCCAAGTGGCTCTTTATGTCTTAAAGGTTGCAGACCCCTGCGCTAGGTAAAAGCATTGTTTCCTCTGCCTGCTTATCAGGGGAGCCTGATTGTTAGTTTTGCCTGTTGCATGTGTCCATGTGTGATTTCTCTGGTCTGAGGGAGTGTCCTCACTGTATACAATAGGGCAGCCTGTTGGACAGTGGAGGAAAATCAGCCAGTGACGCACACAGGCTTTTGTAGCTGTCCCAGTGGGAGGGCACAGAGAGTGGTGCATCCTGGGATTGGCTATAAAAGCCAGGGGCAGATGTGACAGGGCATCTTTGCGCGGAAAGCCAGGTCCCAGGAGGAGGGTGATGTTGGTCTCTCCTCCTGTCAGCAAGGAAGGTGTTCACAGGCAGTCAGCCTAGTGGATGCAGTGTGGGATGCTGAGCCAGGAGGTCCAGGATGCTGACAAGTGGAGCTGTAGCCAGAGCAACCCAGGGAAAAACAGTGTGTGTGAGTACCGGGAAGCTTGCCAGGGGTCTGCCCAGGAAGGGGACCACTCCAGTGGAGAGTCAGTGGACAAGGGGCTAACATGCACGGGAAGTGAGAAAAGGAGGAGCCAAGTCATGGCCCCTGAAGAGAAATTCAGTCAGGAACCTATTTTCTACTTCACTTCAGTGGCAAGGTGAAGCAGCGGCCTTGCCGCACTCATTACAGTTAGTGTCCTCAGCATTTGTGCATAGTTCAAGTTGGATGGAAGAAGGGATGAGTAGAATACTCCAAGTTCTAAAATAAAACACAAAAATCAAATCCCCTGGACTGTTCATTGTCTGAGCCAAGTCTTAAGCTCTTAAGCCCCGGAGGATTTTCCTGCTCAAAAACCAGGGCCTATTTTGCGATTCGGCACTGCGTGATTTTAACAGACAATTGCGCGATCGTGCGGAGCTGTACCCAAATGAAATTGATGTCCTTTTTTTCCCTTAAACAGAGTTTTTTTTGGTGGTATTTGATCACCTGTGCGATTTTTACTTTTTCGCACTATAAACAAAAAAAGAGCGACAATTTTGAAAAAATAATATTTTTCACATTTTTTATATGAAATTCCCCCCAAAAAAATGTAAAAATCAAAATTTTTAACATTTTAGGCCAATTTGTTTTCTGTTACCTATGTTTGGTAAAAAAAAATCGCAATAAGCGAATATTGATTGCTTTGCGCAAAAGTTATTGCGTTTACTAACTAAGGGAAAGATTTATGATATTTTTATTGTTTTTTTTTTTTTTTTTTTACTAGTAATGGCGGCGATCTGCGATTCTTTTTTTTTTGCTGTACTGCGACATTTCGGAGGACAGATCGGACCCCTAACTGACATTTTTGACACTTTTGGGGGTACCAGTGACATTACTACAGTAATCAGTGCTATAAATATGCACTGTTACTGTAAAAATGACACTGGCAGGGAAGGGGTTAACTTTATTGGTGATCAGTGGGTTAAATATATCCCTAGGGGCGTGATTCTTAACTGGGGGGGTGTGGCTTGTGATGTAACCACAGAGACATACGATCCTACATAGCAGGATCGTATGATCTCTGCAGTTACACCAGGGAGAATGACAGGCGGCTTTGTTTACATCAGCCGCCTGCCTTTCTCCCTCTCCAGCGGGAGATCACGAGTGACCGGCGGACATCGGAGCCGCCGGTCACTCGCGAGGGGGATGTTAGTGAACGAGCGGGAGCGCGCCTTCGGCGGTGCGCGCTCGCTCGCCCCCCCCCCCCCCCCCCCCCCTAGAGGCTCGTAGGCGAGCGACGTAGCCCTAAGTCTGTTTGCCTGTATGGGGCTGACTGCCACAGTAAATAGTCGTGCGGCGGTCGGCAAGCAGTTAAGGTGATAAGTTTGACGGACTGTTGCTCTGGGTAACCCAGGGGAATCCACGCTCAGCATCTCCCTAGGGGGCAGTGCTACACATCGGTGTTATGCAATTGGGAACCGAAATATGGAGCCAACAGAATGATTAAAAGGTAATGATATCCGTATTATGGTAGATTGGTAGGTTTGCTGCTGGATGTTATACATAATGGAGAAGAGTATGTGATGGAGTGAACCAATATCTACTCAGAAACATCTAGGAAGCCCTGGCTAATGTGGGTAAAATGCTGTCCCTTCCGTTGATGACTTCATTGCTATTTTCATGAAGCCTCATGTTTTGACATGCATTCCTTAAGACATGGAAGCCTTTATGACTATCCAGGCGCATCTAAACCCTCATATCCACAATTATACAACCATGAAATTACCATATAACATTAAACAAGTGCTGGGATATTTTAAAACTGAACTCCAGGCAAGTGTTAAAAAAGATAGTATATGGTAAATATGCACTTGGAGCACAAAACCTACTCTACCCCTTGCCTCACAACCCCCACTCAAAACCTAAAATAAAAGCCAACTTACCTGAATGTATGCTTACATAAGAGAAAAGCAAATTGGGATTTCCAAGCTACTAAATTAAAGATCAGAATCAGCATTGCATAAAATCATTTTTTTAATATTACAGTTTATTAATACCCTTCAGTACCAGCTTTCATATAGTATTTTTTGCAGTTTTCGCTGCTGTGATAGTTTGACTGACAATAACTTTGCCATGCATCACTGAACCCAAATAAATGTTACATTTTTTTGGAGACATCTAGGGGTTGATTTACTAAAACTGAGAGTGTAAACACAGGACTCTTTTATGCCTCGTTTCCACTGAGCGGAACGGTTCGGGTCGGTACAGTTTGGGAGGGTTAGAATGGTCCGGTCCAGGGGCGTAACTACAGGGGTTGCAGGGGTTGCAATCGCTACCGGGCCCCATGCTCCAGGGGGCCCGGTAGCAAACCAGTGGGTGAACTTCTAGGATCTCAAAGGTCACACTTGCGACCGGGCCCTGGCATTTCACCACTGTGGGGAGGCCCCAAGATTGCAGGAAGGGGGCCCACTGCAGAACTTGTGAAAGGATCCTGATTCGGGACCATAATAAAAGGCCATGCAATGAGATTAAAGAGCCCCAGGATTAGTGGGAAGAGCCCCGGGCTTGAAGGGAAGGGCCCCGGCCAGGGGTCTGGGGGGCCCTTCATGGTTTCTTGCATCGGGGCCCTGAAGGTTCTAGTTACGCCTCTGGTCCGGTCTATTCAGGTGAGCGTTTCCACTGCAAGTCGGGCCACCAGGGACCATGCGGGGTTTACACCAAATGAGGTGTTTGTTTTGTTCTTTCATTTGACGTGAGCATTGACTTTTTCCTGTCCGCCAATCAGTGGAATTTATCGTGTTACGCCAGTAGCTCCGCCCTAACCATACCGTACCATTTCCTATGGCCCTACATCTGAAGCAGGACCAGGAATGGTGCGGTTTGGTTCGGTTGTATGGGCCACTTTCATAATGGAAACACCAAAAATAGCGTACCGAACCGATCCGAACCGTTCCGCTCAGTGGAAACGAGGCATTAGAGTCCTTTCACACGGAGTGGACCGTATTTTGATCCGCTCCGGCTTTTTTTCTTTTTTTTACGGACACGGATGACACTTGTGTCATCCGGTCCGTATGTCCGCATATCATCCCATCCGTTTGCGGGTGATATACGGACATAATGTATGTCTATGTGATTGCGGATGTCAGTGGATGACACCGCTGACATCCGATTTTGCATCCTTTCCGTTTTTTAAACGGAAGAAAAATAGGGTTCTGTTCCGTTCCAAAAAACCGAACAGAACTGAAAGGACGCAAATCAGATGTCAGCGGATGGTCATCTGCTGACTTCCGCAATCTCATTGACATGCATTTTGTCCGTATATCATCCGCAAACGGATGGGGTGATATACGGACATACGGAACGTCCGTGTGAAAGAGGCCTAAGGGCTCTTTCACACGGGCGATCCGATCAGATCCGCCTGTCAGTTTTTTAGGGGGATCTGATCGGATCCTCCATGCAGCTCTATGGGGCAGCGGATGTTAGTGGTGACATCTCCGCTGACACCCGCTTCCATTCGTATCCGATCCTGTCCGTGAAATCCGGACGGATGGAAACCCTATTTTTCCATCCGATCCCCCATAGAGAGCAGCGGGAGCTGTGACACCTCCCTCTCCACACTGCAAGCGGAGACGGAGCTGTCATCCGCCGTCTCAGCGGGGATCGGCGGATCGATCCCCGCTGAGCAGCACGGATCCGCCTACGGAGGCGGACCATGTGAAAGAGCCCTTAATGTGGTATTTATTGCCACTGAGCTTTTTCATGTTTCGTTTAAAAAAATTCAAGTTTAAAAAAAAATAAAAAATTCTGTTTCCCTTACATTTTGTTAAAAACATATCAAATAATGCTAGAACAATAGAAAAACCTCAAAAATCACCTCTTTTTTTGGAAAGTAGACACCCCAAGTTGATCTAATTTTTTTTGCCACAATTTTTTTAACCACTCTTGGACTAGAAGGTTTTCCCTCTTAATGACTCAGGCCATATTTTGCTATTCGGCACTGCGTTACTTTAACGGACAATTGCACGGTCATGCGACGCTGTACCGAAATAAAATGGATGCCCTTTTTTTCTCACAAATAGAGCTTTCTTTTGGTGGTATTTGATCACCTCTGCGATTTTTATTTTTTTGCGCTATAAACAAAAAAAGAGCAACAATTTTGAAAAAAAAAAAAAAAAACAATATTTTTCACATTCTGCTATATAACATTCCCAAAAAAAAAACTAACTTAAAAATCAAATTTTTTTTAACATTTTAGGCCAATTTGTTTTCTGCTACATATTTTTGGAAAAAGAAAATCGCAATAAGCGTATTTTGATTGGTTTGTGCAAAAGTTATTGCGTTTACTAACTACGGGAAAGATTTATTTAATTTTTATGTTTTGTTTTTTTCTACTAGTACTGACGGCGATCTGCGATTTTTAGCGGGACTGCGATATTGCGGCGGACAGATCAGAACCCTAACTGACATTTTTGACACTTTTGGGGGGACCAGTGACATTACTACAGTAATCAGTGCTATAAATATGCACTGTTACTGTAATAATGACACTGGCAGGGAAGGGGTTAACACAGTAAGTTATCAAGGGGTAAAATGTGTACCTAGGGGCGTGTTTCTAACTGTGTGGGGGCGGGGCTTGTGAAATGATCACAGAGAACTGTGTTCCTATATAGAAGGATCACAGGGGCTCTGTGATCATTTCAGGGAGGACGGTCGGCTGTGTTTACAACATCTGACCGTTCTTCTCTCTCAGCGGGGAGCAATCGCGGGTGTTAGGTGGCAATTCGAGCCGCCTGCCTCGTGCATCGGCATCCCCGCTGCTGAGTGGGGGCGGGAGTGCGCCGCTGGCGGCGCGTGCTCGCCCTCTAGCTGCAGGCGCGCAACCAATGTATACCTACGTCAGTTTGCACAGGAGGGCCGCCCTGACGCGGTATAACTGCAGCAGGCGGTCGGGAAGTGGTTAAAGTGACAGCCAGTGGATCCAAGCTGAAACATTGATTTTTATTTTGGAAAGAATAATTCTCATTAGAGAGATTTCCTATCATGAACTGCACTACAGGCAAAATAGGAACTCTCTCTAAAGTATGGAATGTAGAAACGTCTTCCAGTTGTCACTGGAATAAGTGTCCTTGTAAAATATTTATGTTCTGGTGACAACTTATATTTTGGATATTCCCTCACTTTCAGTCTCAGTGACAATGGCCACCAGGACAAATAGGGAACTATAATATCCCTAGTAGGGGTTGTACTCCCTCACCTCTATCCAAAGCCGAAACATGATTTCAGTTTTAGATACTCTTTTATTCTGGGATGTCTTTATTAAATTCTTTTAATCTATATTATTACATTTTTACATAAAAGTAGCATTTGTAGCTGAATTTGTCCTGATATCCTATTCCTTTAATTGCCTGCATAATGGGGCTCAGACTGGAAGAGGCAGGGGCATTGCTTTGAGCCTATCGGGTCTCTACAGTCTTGCATGGTGCTGTCAGTCTCGTTTTCTGAACATGCTTGTAGAAGGGAAGAGCAGAGGGATGACCTCATCAGTCTGCTTGGAGGGGTCCAATCTTTGCCCCCCCACCCCCACCCCGAATCATTTGTCTGCCCACAATCACCCCCATTCCTCCTTACTGGAGTCCTTCACCTTTGGTACCTTACAGTCACAATAAGACCGAGTGCCGATTGTTTCAGGGTTGAAGTGACTCAGTCCACTGACTCCACAGCAATGATATGGCCGCCAACTAACATTTTACAATGAGCACTCAGAAGTATGTCTGTAAAGTCCCTCTTTTTTCTTATTGCATTTCTCAATATGAAAAAAGGTAAAAATAAATATTTTATTTTAAAAATTTGAAAAGAAAATTCCTTATGGTACACATTCTTTACCAAGTGAAATCGTCATTTTGGATTCACTTCTACTTCAAGTATCATTTTTGGGTTGATTGAGTCTTTGCTTGCTGTATCTGGTACTAGGGGAATATTTCCTCCAAGTGATGCAAGACCCTATTCCTCCCACTGACACCAGTGATAGAGCACTATTCCTCCCACTGACACCAGTGGTTGAGCACTATTCCTCCCACTGACACCAATGATTGAGCACTATTCCTCCCACTGACACCAGTGATAGAGCACTATTCCTCCCACTGACACCAATGATTGAGCACTATTCCTCCCACTGACACCAGTGATAGAGCACTATTCCTCCCACTGACACCAATGATTGAGCACTATTCCTCCCACTGACACCAGTGATAGAGCACTATTCCTCCCACTGACACCAATGATTGAGCACTATTCCTCCCACTGACACCAGTGATAGAGCACTATTCCTCCCACTGACACCAGTGATTGAGCACTATTCCTCCCACTGACACCAGTGATTGAGCACTATTCCTCCCACTGACACCAGTGATAGAGCACTATTCCTCCCACTGACACCAGTGATAGAGCACTATTCCTCCCACTGACACCAGTGATAGAGCACTATTCCTCCCACTGACATCAACAATGGGGCACTATTTCTTCCACTGACACCAATGATGGGGCACTATTCCTCCCAGTAACACCAATGATGAGGCACTATTCCTCCCATTGACACCAATGATGGGGCACTATTCCTCCCATTGACACCAATGATGGGGCACTATTCCCCCCACTGACACCAATGATGGGGCGCTATTCTTCCATTGACATCCATAATGGGGCACTATTCCTCCCACTGACACCAACGATGGGACACTATTCCTCGCACTGATACCAACGATGTGCCACTATTCCTCCCATTGACACCAACGATGTGCCACTATTCCTCGCACTGGCGCCAACGAGGGGGCACTATTCCTCCCACTGACACCAATGATGGGGCACTATTGCTTACACTGGCACTAATGAGGGGGCACTATTCCTCCCACTGTCACCAATGATGGGGCACTATTCCTCCCACTGACACCAATGATTGAGCACTATTCCTCCCACTGACACCAGTGATAGAGCACTATTCCTCCCACTGACACCAGTGATAGAGCACTATTCCTCCCACTGACACCAGTGATTGAGCACTATTCCTCCCACTGACACCAGTGATAGAGCACTATTCCTCCCACTGACACCAGTGATTGAGCACTATTCCTCCCACTGACACCAGTGATAGAGCACTATTCCTCCCACTGACACCAGTGATTGAGCACTATTCCTCCCACTGACACCAGTGATAGAGCACTATTCCTCCCACTGACACCAGTGATTGAGCACTATTCCTCCCACTGACACCAGTGATTGAGCACTATTCCTCCCACTGACACCAGTGATAGAGCACTATTCCTCCCACTGACACCAGTGATAGAGCACTATTCCTCCCACTGACACCAGTGATAGAGCACTATTCCTCCCACTGACATCAACAATGGGGCACTATTTCTTCCACTGACACCAATGATGGGGCACTATTCCTCCCAGTAACACCAATGATGAGGCACTATTCCTCCCATTGACACCAATGATGGGGCACTATTCCTCCCATTGACACCAATGATGGGGCACTATTCCCCCCACTGACACCAATGATGGGGCGCTATTCTTCCATTGACATCCATAATGGGGCACTATTCCTCCCACTGACACCAACGATGGGACACTATTCCTCGCACTGATACCAACGATGTGCCACTATTCCTCCCATTGACACCAACGATGTGCCACTATTCCTCGCACTGGCGCCAACGAGGGGGCACTATTCCTCCCACTGACACCAATGATGGGGCACTATTGCTTACACTGGCACTAATGAGGGGGCACTATTCCTCCCACTGTCACCAATGATGGGGCACTATTCCTCCCACTGACACCAACGATGGAGCACTATTCCTCCCACTGACACCAATGAATGGGGCACTATTCTTCCATTGACATCCATAATGGGGCACTGTTTTTCCTACTGACACCAATGATGGGAACACTATTCTTCCCATTGACACCAATGATGGGGGACTATTCACCCCATTGACACTGATGGGGCACTATTCCTCCCCAATGGCCACAGTCCAGACCCCCCCCCCCCCCCTCAAAATCTAAAGGACAGTAAACTGGTCCTTTGGTCAGGAAGTTTGGAGAACCCTGCATAAGATTGTGACAGGAGTATACTTCCAACACGTTACCTGATTCCTGAAGATTTTGGCACTTTATACATAAGGTGAAATAACTGGTCTTTCAACCTGCATGGCATCCTCCCTGGCTTCTTTTCCCACATGTATGGTCATGCTTCCTGATACGCTTTGCCAATGGGTAGAAGTGTCATCTTAGCTGTATTTTCCATGAGATGTTGAATCTGACCCATAGTTACCTCACTAAATATCTTGTGTTTTTATGGGCTAGGGAGGGGCAGCAGCTCAGCTAATGCAAGGTTTAATCCACAAGTGTGCCCTGGGCAAATATCTTCTTGGTGAGCCCTCGGCGGCTGCCAGCTTTGTATAACACTTTAGACTTTGAAGGTGGATTTTGGATCCTTTCTTGCATCTCCTGCCACCTTCTGTGGTTTCATCTTCCAGACTCCACCTCACTGTAGGACTTGGAAGTGATGTATGGACTGGTGGGAGAAACCATAGCAGGGGATGCAGATTGTTCTGGAGGTTGTAGCAAAGCAATGATGAGGATGACTTTTTCTTTTTTTTTTTTTTTTTTTTTTATAATGTTATTTTTCAAGTATGGGGGGGCACCTGATATAAAAGGTCATAAGGACTTTTTGAAACATTTGATGGTTAAGAACATTGATACAGCCAACACATTTGGAGAAAAAAGTCCCTCCCCCCCCTTCTTCTTCAGGCTGGCTGCCCTTAGTGCCGTTAGCAGATGCTAGTCTTGATCAGGTCCCTAATGCCTCGTTTCCACTGAGTGCTACGGTACGGTTCAGTACGGTACGGTACGGTTCGGAACGGTACACCTTGCGTTTCCACTGCCAATAGTACCCTTTCATGATAGGCGTGATGTAGCAGGAAAGCTGTGATAGACGATTCTCTGTCAACCAATCAAAGTTCTGCAGAGTGTAGCTCCACCCTGTTGGTACGGTACTAATGTGCTTGGTACCCCAACGAAAGGGTCCCAAAAAGTGGTACGGTACGGTTCGGAATTTGGGTACCAATTATAGTGGAAATGGCATAAATAGCGTACCGTACCGAACCGTACCAGAAAGCTCAGTGGAAACGAGCCATTAGTTCATTCTGTTGTGATTTTACCACTTAAGCCCCGGAAGATTTTACCCCCTTCCTGACCAGGGCCTATTTTGCGATTCGGCACTGCGTGACTTTAACAGACAATTGCGCGGTCGTGCAACGCTGTACCTAAACTAATTTGACATCCTTTTTTTCCCACAAACAGAGCTTTCTTTTGGTGGTATTTGATCACCTGTGCGATTTTTTGATCATGCGCTATAAACAAAAAAATAGCGTTAATTTTGCAAAAATAACAATATTTTTCACATTTTTTTATATGAAATTCCCCCAAAAAAATGTAAAAATCAAAATTTTTTAACATTTTAGGCCAACTTGTTTAATGCTACATATTTTGGTAAAAAAAAAATCGCAAAAAGCGTATTTTGATTGGTTTGTGCAAAAGTTATTGCGTTTACTAACTAAGGGAAAGATTTTTGTCATTTTTGTTGTTTTTTTTTTAACGAGTAATGGCGGCGATCTGCGATTTTTTTTTTGCGGGACTGCAACATTGCGGCGGACAGATCGGACCCTTGACTGACATTTTTTACACTTTTGGGATTACCAGTGACATTACTGCAGTAATCAGTGCTATACATATGCACTGTTACTGTAAAAATGACACTGGAAGTGAAGGAGTTAACTTTTTTTTGAGAGGGAGGGGTTAAGTGTGTCCTAGGGGCGTGTTTCTAACTGTGATTGGATGTGGCTTGAGCTGTAAGAACAGAGATCAACGATCCTATATAGTGGAACCGTATGATCACCATTCTTACACAGGGGAGAATGACAGGCGGCTTTGTTTACATTAGCCGCCTGCCTTTCTCCCGGTGTAACAGACGATCGCGAATGCACACGCGCAGGGGGGGGTTCGTGACCGAGCGGGAGCGCGCATTCGGCGGAGCGCGCTCGCTCCCCAGAGCCTCACAGGCTAGTGACGCAGACCTACGTCGCTTTGCCTGTGAGGGGCTGACTGCCGCAGTAAATATACTGATGGCAGTCGGCAAGTGGTTAAAGCGGAGTTCCATCCAAAAGTGGAACTTCCGTTTTAGGTACTAATAACCCCCTGACATGCCACATCTGGCATGTCATTTTTTTGGGGGGGGGGGAGCGGGTACCTAGTTTTGACAGGTACCCTTTCCCACTTCCGCTCGGAGCGCCGCGGCACCCTGAACGGAAGTTCTCCTCTCCCCCCTCCCTCCCTGCAATCCTCTGGGACATGTCAGAGGTCCCAGAAGATTGCCGGCCAATCAAGACGCGCAGCGCAACTTGCGTATGCACAGTGCGTACCCGGCTGTGAAGCCGCAAACTGTCACAGCCGGGTGCCCACACCAGTGATGCCAGCGCTGCCGAGACCAGAGGGAAGAGGATCGAGGCTTCGGGGGGCCGCATCGCTGGACCGTGGGACAGGTGAGTGAAAAGGCTGGAACTCCGCTTTAAATAACATCAACTGATCAAGCCCTGAAGAAGGAGGAGGCTTTTCCCCCCTGAAATGCGTTGGATATATCTGATGCTCTTAACCATTAAAGAATATTTTACCCCATAATTTATTATTCCTGATCAGTGCCTGCTATGGTTTACTTGTATAAAAAAAAAAGAATCCTGTTGTCTTTGTATTGCTTGTGTGAAATCCCTGGTGTTCCTGCAAGTCTCTCTGCTTTCCTATTAAAAACTGACCACACTATGCAGGAGAACACACTGTGGTCAGTTCTGGGAACTCAGCCTGCTCTCCTCCAATGATCAGACTTGTCCTGGCACCAACCCCCCTGCACAGCGTTTCACTGGAAAGATCAGTATGCTGCTGTTTCTCCTCCCCTATCTCATATGCAGCTAAGAACAGAGAGATTTTTTTAATGTTTTTTTTTTATATCTATAAACAATTTTTTTGACTTTCATTTCTATTTGAAACTGAATGGGTGCTTTTAAAAGGTGATTGTTTCTAATCACTTTAACTGTTTCAAAAAGTTCAGTGAGATTAACTTTTTGTACCAGGTTCCCTCCAATCCAATGTTCCATCCAATGGAACCAATTTTCATTTCTATCCATCCAGTACTATCACAAACACAGGCAAAGTCATTTTTAATGCTTCCCGTCCTATAGTGAAATGACGAATGGATGGGAACGCGTCATATAATGTCCATGTGGTGGTGCACAGCCTATGATGTACGCTCTTTACCATGTGATGAGCGGTGTCCAATCACAGATGATCAGAGTAAACCGGAAATGCCAGTTATCGAAATTCCTCTCCTCACCCTGACAGCTTGACATCTGCCCTGACAATCAGTGTCCTGATCATCAGTGCAACCCCACCAGTGCTGCCTGTCAGTGCCCATCAGTGATGCCTTTCAGTGCCGTCTATCAGTGCCCATCAGTCCTCCATATTATTGCTGCCTGTCAGTGCCCATCAGTGATGCCTTTCAGTGCCGTCTATCAGTGCCCATCAAATTGGGAAAATGAGCTGAGAGAAGGGTTTGTTAAAAAAAACGTGCAAAAGAGCCCAAAAAAAGTACAAGCTTCTTCAAGCTGAAAAAAAAGCTCAAATGTCTGTAAAATCTTTTTTTTTTTTTTTTTGAGCTGCAGTGTGCATGAGCCTTTAATGTCACTTGGGTTTTTATTGCATTGTCCTCACTGCTTGACCTCATAGATTGTTGAGATATGCAAAGAACAAAAAACATAAAACTGATGGAGAAAAACCAGATAAAACCATCAACTACACTTAACAATTCCATAAAAATGTTACAAGGATATTTAAACAACATAGTAATGCTCCGAGTTAGTGCTTAATTATGCTGTTTAAAGTAATGTGACCAGATTCTTAAAATTAAATCCGGTGACATATATATATATTTTTTTTTTTATTGGCAAATGGCACAGGACTACATAATACACAGAGCGCTGGGTACAGGACTACATAATATACAGAGCACTGGGCACAGGACTGCATAAGACACATAGCGCTGGGCACAGGGCTGTATAAGACACAGAGTGCTGGGCACAGGACTACATAATACACAGAGCGCTGGGTACAGGACTACATAATATACAGAGCACTGGGCACAGGACTGCATAAGACACATAGCGCTGGGCACAGGGCTGTATAAGACACAGAGTGCTGGGCACAGGACTACATAATACACAGAGCTCTGGGCACAGGATTGCATAATACACAGAGTGCTGAGCACAGAACTACATAATACACAGAGGGCTGGGCACAGGACTACATAATACACAGAGCGCTGGGTACAGGACTACATAATACACAGAGCGCTGGGCACAGGACTGCATAAGACACATAGCACTGGGCACAGGGCTGTATAAGACACAGAGCTCTGGGCATAGGACTGTATAAGACACAGAGTGCTGGGCACAGGACTACATAATACACAGAGCACTGGGTACAGGACTACATAATACACAGAGCACTGGGTACAGGACTACATAATATACAGAGCACTGGGCACAGGACTGCATAAGACACATAGCGCTGGGCACAGGACTGCATAAGACACAGAGCTCTGGGCATAGGACTGTATAAGACACAGAGTGCTGGGCACACGACTACATAATACACAGAGCGCTGGGTACAGGACTACATAATATACAGAGCACTGGGCACAGGACTGCATAAGACACATAGCGCTGGGCACAGGGCTGTATAAGACACAGAGTGCTGGGCACAGGACTACATAATACACAGAGCGCTGGGTACAGGACTACATAATATACAGAGCACTGGGCACAGGACTGCATAAGACACATAGCGCTGGGCACAGGGCTGTATAAGACACAGAGTGCTGGGCACAGGACTACATAATACACAGAGCTCTGGGCACAGGATTGCATAATACACAGAGTGCTGAGCACAGAACTACATAATACACAGAGGGCTGGGCACAGGACTACATAATACACAGAGCGCTGGGTACAGGACTACATAATACACAGAGCGCTGGGCACAGGACTGCATAAGACACATAGCGCTGGGCACAGGGCTGTATAAGACACAGAGCTCTGGGCATAGGACTGTATAAGACACAGAGTGCTGGGCACAGGACTACACAATACACAGAGCGCTGGGTACAGGACTACATAATATACAGAGCACTGGGCATAGGACTGTATAAGACACAGAGTGCTGGGCACAGGACTACATAATACACAGAGCTCTGGGCACATGACTACATAATACACAGAGCTCTGGGCACAGAACTACATAATACACAGAGTGCTGGGCACAGGACTGCATAATACACAGAGTGCTGGGCACAGGACTACATAATATACAGGAGGGTGTTAGGCATAGAGCACAGGGTTCAGAGGCTTTCTATGCACAGAGAACACTTCTGCCCCCACATCCATAGCTCACCTCTGCACCCTTCTCTCGCAGATTATCTCTGCAGCCACCTCTTAACCCTTCCCCCACAACAGCTAAACTCTCCATCTCTCCATGCAGCTGCATCAGCTCTGACCCCCGCTCCCCCACTGCCCTCACCTGTGTACAAACAGACCCCCCATCTGTTCACCTCCCGGTCTCAGCCCTCCACACACAGTCAATTATTGGCCCTGCCTCTCCTCTTCTGAACAGCAGCAGGAGAGGCAGGGATATCGTCCAGCAGGGGGCGTCTGCATCTGAGCCACCAGGCTGTTTCTCAGCCAGCATGGGATGCCCTGTCTACATTATTCTGGCCCTCAATCCAGGGACAAAACCAGGGACAGACTTGGACTGGGACAGTGTCCTCAATCCGGTAATGTCTGTTCACCCTAGTTTAAAGAGACTGTCACTTTGCCCATTCTGACGTGTTGCCAATATCCTGTATGTCTAGGATTTGGGGAGCATGTGACTTCCCACCATCATGTATTGCTCAGACGTAATCTGCCAAATACTATAATATGAGGGAAGGGAAGGGCAATCATAAACCATGTGTAAGCTTCAACACTATCCAAAACAGAGCTTACACGGGGCTAGGACTGCAAATGAATAGAACAGGGGGAGCACAAGTAAGTGAGTATAAGAAGGTTGGGGGGGACGAGCTTTACCTCTTCCTGCTCAATGAATGCATATGTGCGGCAGCAAAGCGGGTGGGTATTTTTGCCCACATGCCACTGGCGGTAAAGCACACTCACTGTACATGCTGACCACAGTGACCAAATTCCCCGTAGGACAGGCTCCAGGTCATATGACCACCCTGACAGCCAATCAGAGTGGATATCTGATCTGGAAGTCCACCATTCCCCCCAGGTTTATAGACCCACTGAAAGGTAGGCTGGGCAAGGATGGATTAAAGAGACCTTTAACCACTTAAGCCCCGGAAGATTTTACCCCCATTCCGACCAGGGGGTATTTTGCGATTCGGCACTGCGTGACTTTAACGGACAATTGCGCGGTCGTGCGACGCTGTACCTAAACGAATTTGGCGTCCTTTTTTTCCCACAAACAGAGCTTTCTTTTGGTGGTATTTGATCACCTGTGCGATTTTTTGATCACGCGCTATAAACAAAAAAAGAGCGTCAATTTTGCAAAAATAGCAATATTTTTCACATTTTTTTATATGAAATTCCCCCAAAAAAATGTAAAAATCAAAATTTTTTAACATTTTCGGCCAATTTGTTTTATGCTACATATGTTTGGTAAAAAAAATCGCAAAAAGCTTATTTTGATTGGTTTGCACAAAAGTTATCGCGTTTACTAACAAAGGGAAAGATTTTTGTCATTTTTGTTGTTTTTTTTTTTAACGCGTAATGGCGGCGATCTGCGATTTTTTTGCGGTACTTGCGACATTGCGGCGGACAGATCGGACCCTTGACTGACATTTTTGACACTTTTGGGGTTACCAGTGACATTTCTACAGTAATCAGTGCTATATATATATGCACTGTTACTGTAAAAATACACTGGTAGTGAAGGGGTTAACTTTATTTGGGAGGGAGGGGCTGTGTGTGTCCCTAGGGGCGTGCTTTCTACTGTGATTGGCTGTGGCTTGAGCTGTAAGGACACTGATCAATGGATCTACATACTAGATCCATATGATCAGTGTCTTTACAGCGAGGAGAATGACAGGTGGCTTGTTTACATAAGCTGCCTGACATTCTCCCTCTCCCCCGCCGATCGCCGAGTGGCCGGCGGACATCGGGTCCGCTGGTCACGCGCGTGGGGGGGTCCGTGACCACGCGGGAGCGTGCCTCCGGGGGCGCGCGCTCACTCCCTAGACCCTCACAAGCAAGCGACGTAGCCCTACGTTAGTTTGCCTGTGAGGGGCTGACCGCCGACGTAGATAGTCGTGCGGCGGTCGGCAAGTGGTTAAGGGCGAAGTGACAGAATCTCTTTGAAGGTTGTTTATTGCTGTCTAAATCCCCTTTGGGATGATGCATCTTTATTTCCATTGTGGTCACTAAAACAGGAAGGGAAAAGGGTGAGAACGGCTGCTGTATTTTATTTCTATCTCTGTCCATAATGGGGAAATGAATTCTTACTTCCTCTGCTGGTGTCACTGAGACAAAATACGAGGGTATATTTCTCCAGAGAGTACAGAGTTAAGCTTTTTTTTTTTTTTATCCAGGTATTAGCGCAGTTACAGTGGGTATAGAAAAGAATCGCCTCCCTTTAAAATAATCACATTCTGTTGCTTTGCAGCCTGAAATGAAGAAAGACACAGTTTTTGTTTCATCCAGCTGGTATTTACTCAGTGCAACTTATAACATCCAAGTGAAAGATATAACCCCAACATGTCAGCAAAAATTAAATATTAAAAAACAGAATCACTGAGTTGGAAAAAGGATCACCCCCTTATGTCCGTATTTTGTTGGACCACATTTAGCTTTAATTCTAGCCTTTAGTTTGTTGAGATACTTCTCTACTAACTTTGCACATCTAAACTTTGCAATATTTGCCCACTCTTCATTGTATAACTTCCTAATTTCAGTTAAATTTGATGGTGACCATTTGTGGACTGCAGTCTTCAAGTCATTCCACAGATTTTCAATGGGGTTTAAGTCGGGGCTCTGACTAGGCCATACAAGGAGATTTACCTTTTTATCCTTCAACCACTGTGTGGTAATTTTTGCTGTGTGCTTTTAGTCATTGTCATGTTAGAAGGTAAACCTTCTACCCACTGACAACTTTCTGGCAGAGGGCAGCAGATTTCCCTCAAGAATTTGACCGTATTGTGCCCCATCCATTTTTCTTCTATCCTGACAAATGCTCCAGTCCCTGCTGCACAGAAACACCCCCATAGCAGTATTACCATTACTGTAGGAATGGTGTTATTTGGATGGTGAGCTGCATTGGATTTCGTTTCTTTTTTTTTTTTTTTTCTTTTCGCATGCGCCACGCGTTCCAACATGGCCACCATGCCCCCCAACAGATCTCCCACTGCGACAGAACATGAAGCAGCGGAGGACATCTTCCCACAGCCAGCCAAGTCCTGAATTCCACATCCATCCCAGCAGTAAACTCACCCTACACACTGAAACAGAGTATCCCACTGCGACCCAGTGAAACCGTCTATCCCACTATTCAATTAGTTTGTCACCAAGCAGCGCGGGGCGCACCAAGACTGCGCATGTGCCGTGCGTTCCGGCGTGTCAGCTGTATTGAATTTCTGCCAGACATATCGTTTGGTGTTGTGGCCAAATAATTCAGTTTTAGTCTTATCTAACCACCTTCAACACACCTTGAAGATTCTGAGGCCACATGGAAAAAAGGTGTTATGGTCAGGCTAAAATTTAATTATTTGGCCTCAATACCAAACGATATGTCTGGCGGAAATCCAATAAAGCTCACTTTACTAATAACACCATTCCTACAGTAAAGCATGGAGGTGGTAATATCCTGTTCTGGGGGGGGGGGGGGGGGGTTCTCTACAGCAGGGACTGGAGCACGTCAGGATAGAAGAAAAATGGATGGGGCCAAATACCATCAAATTAATGAGAATTTCTTCCAGAAAGTTGGTGCGCAGTCATGTTGAAACAGGTAGGGGCCATCCCAAAACTGTTCCCACAAAGTTGGGAGCATAAAATTGTGCAAAATGTCTTGGTATGCTGACGCCTTAAGAGTTCCCTTCACTGGAACTAAGGGGCCAAGCCCAACCCCTGAAAGGTAACCCCCACACCATGATCCCCCCTCCAACAAATGATTTGGACCAGTGCACAAAGCAAGGTTCACAAAGACTTGGATGAGTGAGTTTGGAGTGGAGGAGCTTGACTGGCCTGCCCTCAACCCGATAGAACCTTTGGGATGAATTAGAGCAGAGACTGCGAGCCAGGCCTTCTTGTCCAACAACAGTGCCTGACCTCACAAATGCTCTTCTGGAAGAATGGTCAAACATTCCCATAGACACACTCCTAAACCTTGTGGACAGCCTTCCCAGAAGAGTTGAAGCTGTTGTAGCTGCCAAAGGTGGGCCAACTCAATATTGAACCCTACGGACTAAGACTGGGATGCCATTAAAGTTCATGTGTGTGTAAAAGCAGGCGTCCCAATACTTTTGACAATATAGTGTACTTATAGTTAGGTCCGCAATACACAGAGGAGCCTTTTCATAGGCAGTGCTGGTTCCACATATATTTGAAAATGTGCAACTAAACCCTCTTGTTTTTAACGTGACTTCTTAGACAGGGTCAATTCTGTTTTATTTGTTTTTGTTTTTTGCAAGCTAGCTGGTAAGAGCCCATTCACATTGAGGTGACACGACTTCGGGGGGCGACCTGTGAAGTCGCGTGCACCGCGACTTCGGCGCGACTTGCAGAGACTTCACATAATGGAAGTCTATGCAAGTCGCTCCGAGGTCGCCCCAAAGTAGTACAGTACCCTTTTTCTGAGTCGGAGCGACTTGTGTCGCTCCTATTAGAACGGGTCCTGTGCTAATCTATGGACCGCGACTTGTCAGGCTGACAAGTCGCCTGACAAGTCGCGCTAATGTGAATGGGCTCTAAGTTTGCTGGTAAATGTTTGTTTGTTTGTGATGAAAACACATCTCTTCCAGTATGGTGATTGCTCTGCCTGTAAGTGTCTGTGTCAGGTCTAATTGCTATTTATCTCTCACCTGCACCGGTGCTTGACTGAAAGACTTGGGTATTGTGGGACATATAGTTTCTTCAAAGGGAAGTGTCAGTTTTTAGACTAGAGACAGAGGTCATGTATTAACCTGTGCAGTGCCACGGCTCATGTTTGAACACAGAAACATCTGACACCGAAATGTTAATATTTATTCTCTACTATAAGCTGTGCGTACAGGGCAACAAATGACACCATGAGACTATATGATCAATGCACATCCTATGTAGATGAAAAACACCAGGTGCAGGTGGGAGGGTTTTCAATGCCTTTAGATCCTAGCAATACTCTGAGAGGGGTTTATGTCTATAAAACTCCTTTAACGATTCAAGCAATATGTAAAAATACACGCAACATCCAGCGTTCTATAATAATCCGTACAGGGGAAGACGACAGCTGTGGTCAGCTGAGGAAGCCCCAGAGAGCCTCAGCCCAGCTCTAATCGAGTCATCCGAGTTTCACTTCCTTGGATACAGTTGCCATTTGTGAAACACTGCTTTGTATTTTGTGGTTTGACATCATACATCTCCAAGATCCAATTTATACAGTAAGATCTCTCTGCGGGACGATGCATCAGTCATTCTCCTGTGGGTCTATTACCCAATAATCTCTGCATTCCATCAGCCTTATAGTGTGGCAGTCAGCCCAGTACCGATAGACTGCAGCCCTGACCTAGATCTAAAAAGCTTCCAAATTCTTCAAATAGAATCCACAGAGCTCTTACATTTCCTAGAACTAACTGCTAAATACACTTTTGAAATATATTTGTTTTAACTGCCAATAAACTCGCAATTGCATTTAGGTATTCTTGTGTTTCAGACAACATAGCCAGGTTGGTGACCCTTGTATGCTCTACTGCCATATGCAATACAGCTTGGTCACCAACCTGCCCCCCGCCTGTGATTGGGCTGTGGAGAAACAGTGATGGGGATTCGCCAGCAGACCTTCCAAAAATTAATATTGTTATACAAGATTTCAACAGTGCTGGCAGTTTGCAATGAGCTTTACAATATAAACTGTCTGCACCCAATCAGACATGTGAACGTAGCCAAAAAGTTCAGTAGAGTCAGGATAGGCTACCTTGAAGGGGCGAGTTTTCAGGGACCAAAGGACAGAGTAAGGCATAACTGGGTAGGAAGTTCCAGGGGATTGGAGAGGTCTTGGCGAAAGCTTGGAGGCCAGCAAGGGAGGAGGTGACAAAAGAGCTAGAAGTAGGCCAACTGTGGATTTGACTAACCACTTTAGGTCTGCCCTATAGCAGTTTTACTTCTACAGGGCAGCACCTGTGCACCAGATCAGGTATATGTACATGATCCGACACTTCCAGGTAGGGGGCGTGCATGTGCACCGCCGGCGGCTCGCTTCCGCTGTGATTACACACAGTGGAAGCCGTTGGGGCGGGTGCATGGTATTCAATGTCCTCTGGCACCCGCCGATCATCAGGCAAAGACACAGAACTGCATAAAGAGCTAGAGAGCAGGAGGTCCTGAGAGAAGTAGACAGGACGATCGGTTGGTGATGTAGATGACACGGATTTGTGGATAGCTGTTAGTATTTTGAATTTTATGTGTTGGTTGATCAGAAGCCAGAGGAGGGATTGGCAAGGAGGGGTGGTGGGCACTGAATGGTTGGTAAGGTGGATGAGTCTTGCAGCAGCATTCATGATAGAGTGAAGGGTGGGCAGACTGTGTAGAGGTAGGCCAATGAGGAAGGAGTTGGAATAGTCGAGGTGAGAGATAATATGGGAGTGAATAAGTAGCTTGGCAGTGTAGTTAGTTCTTTATTGTAAGTGGGGATGCCAGGGGCCCGTCCACAACCCAAGAGACTCAGACAGAAGAGGAGAGCTCCGGCTGCCAGAGGAGCGAGGGATAAGGTAAGTAAAGATTCTTTTTTAATGGTACCCTAGACAAAAACACAAATTTAACACTTCCATTGTGAGTGGAGTCCCACTGCTTGAGAATTTTTGAGATTTCAGCTTTAAGTTTACAAGTCTGCATGAATAAAAGTCGCAATATACAGCAACATTTTTTTTTTTTTGTGTACAAATGTTTATTGAGTAGATCCATAAAGGACATATAAAAAATTACAGCAGATATACTATGCATACCGAAGAAAGGCAATATCCTAATGTGGTTCTAAAGGCAGAACATTTTTTTTTTGCCTTAATGCAATCTATGCATAAAGCCCCGTACACACGTACCGATGGTCGGCATACAAATGTTCCTCTTTTCTCCCCGGGATGTCGGTGTCTGTTGAAAAGTGCAAAGACAGCACAAGGACAGCACAAGAATTTTGTCTGCAGACTTCAGCTGACTGCAGAAGTGATGTCATGTAATGGTTAACTTTCCCTGTGTTTTTAATTTTCTGAGCATGCCCAGTCTTGCAAATCTGCGGTCTGTCGGCCGAATTCTGTACTGACAGGCGAACAATCGTCCGTTCTGGTGTCCGCAGACAAAAATTTTCATGTTTGCAAGAAAGACTTTTGTCCGCGGATTGTGCGCAGACATCTGTCGGAGGCACCATACTAACACGCGTACAATCGGCAGATCCTTCGTCCACCGACGTTTGTATGCCGACGATCGGTACGTGTGTACGGGCCTTTAGGCCCCTTTCACACTTGTGCAACTTGTCATGCAACTTTGGGCATCAGAGTTGCACGACATGTCGTTCCCCATGTTTTCCAATGATACCCATTCATATATGCGCAACTTAAAGTTGCAGCAACTTCAAAGTAGTTCATGCACTACTTTGGTCCGACTTTCGTGCAACTTGAGGACCATAGACTTCAGAAGTTGCATGAAAGTCATACCTGAATGTTATACAATGCAACTTGTGTGCAACAGTTGTCCATTAAAACTGGTCAGACTCAAAGCCAAAGTCGTATCCAAGTTGCACCCAGCCAAAGTTGCACTTCAAAGTCGGCGCAACTTTGGAGTCGTACAAGTGTGAAAGGGGCCTTAAGGTAAAAAACCTTCTGGGTGAAGCTCCCCCCCCCCCCCCCCAGCCCACCCTATACCTACTTTAGCCGGATCTTGATCGAGCAATGTGCATGAGAGCATTGTCTCTCGTCATTGGCTCCTGCTGCTGTCAATCACAGCCAGTGAGCCAATAAGGAGCAAGCAGGGGGCAGGGCCGAGTTGCGCACCATGTGTGAATGGACAATGTCAATTCACAGGAGCGTGGCTTGAGGGCAAGCCTGCTCAAGTGCCCCCATAGCAAGAGGCTTGCAATTGGGGGCACTCGACAGGGAGAAAGAGTCAGTACCACAAGCGGGGGGGGGTCCAAAAAGAAGAGGAGCTGCTCTGTGCAAAACCATTGAACAGAGCAGGTAAGTATGAAGTGTTTATTATTTTAAAAAAAAAACTTTAGAATCACTTTAAGGGAATGACATTTACAGTACCAATAGCAGTGGCGGCCCGTTAATTGGGAGCGCAGGGGCGCTGCCCCCCCTATCCATGCATCCGGCCCCCAATTTACATGCAGGGCGGCAGACGCTTGGATTCCAATGGGGTTTTTTTTCAAAAAAGGGTGGGCAGAGCAGAGCATTTCGCTGTGAGCCCACTCAGTTGTGTGACAATAGGGAATGAATATTCGCTATTGTCACACGGATCCTCCTCCTGGCCAATCAGGAAGCGGGTCCTGAGACCCATTTCCAGATTGGCCAAAAGGAGAAGCCATGCCATTGGCCAAGGAGGAGGAGGAGGGAGGAGATGCAGGAGACTCAGGAGAAGCCGCCGCCTCTGCCTGCCCTCCACATGTTCACGGTGAGTGAGCCATTGATCGGGGGTTGAAAAAAACAATAAAAAGGGCAAAATCATTAGTTATCTATGGAACCAAGAAAAAAAATGAACACAAGAGTATGCTATATTGTAAAAAAGTATCACTCAGAATAATCTCTATTTGACAATGTCAAAAATGACTATAACTATAAAGTTATTCTACTGGCAATAAATGGTGGATTACAAAAACTATGGATTTCATTACCCGCTTTAGGTCTGCCCTAAAGCAGCTTTCCTGGGCGGGACCTGTGCACCGAATCACGTATATGTACGTGATCTGACATTTCTGGGTCGAGGGCGCACATGCGCGCCAACGGCGGCTCGTTTCCACTGTGTGCAATCAGTCGGTGGGTGCAGAGCACTAGATGTCCTCTGGCACCCCCCAATCATCAGCCAGAGAGACAGAACTGTGATCTACAGTACCTATGTAAACAAGGGAGATCACCGTTCTGACAGGAGGGAAGGGATGGAGTTTGTGTCCCTGCAAAGCAGGGAATACATTCCATCTCTTCCCCTAGTAAAAGCACCTCCTACCAACCTACAGTATAACACTGGCTAGGCACACAGTTAACCCTTTGATCACCCCTGATGTTAACCCCTTCCCAGCCAGTGTCATTAGTACAGTGAGTGCATATTTAAAGCACTGATCACTGTATTAGTGTCACTGGTCCCCAAAAAGTGTCAGTGTCAGAATGTCCACCACACTATCTCAGTCCCGCTATAAGTCGCTGATTGCCGATATTTCTGGTAAAAAAAAATGTTCCTTTATTATTCGGAACAATACTCTGGGCTGAAGTTTGTAAAGATGAATCCCCTCCCCCAGAGAAGGGTCACTGACCTTCCCAGCCAGACAGTTGGCAGCGATGTGAATCAAATCTAGAGCGTTGATTTACTGGCCGTGTAAAGGAAGCGTGCTACTGATACAATGTAACACTGTACAAATGGCTCTTCAGGAATCGACTGCGTATTTTTCTTCGTGCTGGAATGAATACTGTAAAGGAACGGCAGTGAATCGGCCTTTTATGAGCGGAATGAAAAGATTTCAGTCTGAGAGTTCATTTACCACTGAGCAATCATCAACTCCAGAAATAAAAAATATAGATGATGACATGAGATTGCCAGCCCTGTGAAATATATACAGTATATACCACATTCACACATTTTCATAGATGGTGCCTATGTACACTTTGCCTTTACTTTTCGTTTTTGTCTAGGACAACTATGGAGCACTGAAAGCTCCGGGAATTAGGGAAAATCTTCCCTTGAAGTGGGGGTCCCCCCGCAGTGCAAGGGTTAAATTCACCTTTTACAAAAATCTCCCTATAGAATTCCAGATCCTATAAATCAGGGTTTTTCAACCAGGGTTCCTCCTGAGGTTGCTAGGGGTTCCTCCTGAGGTTACTGGGGGTTCCTCCTGAGGTTGCTGAGGGTTCCTCCTGAGGTTGCTAGGGATTCCTCCTGAGGTTGCTGGGGGTTCCTTGAGAAATGAGCAATTTCTGCCTCTCAGATAAGTTCCCAAAGACACCATTGTTCCTTTTAGCTATCTGTAAGGGGGGGTAATTCTTCCCAATGATGACAAGAGTAAGGATCATTCTTCCCAATGACTGTCACACTAATGTCTCATGAGTTGTAGATTTTTCATTTTTAGCAGGGGTTCCCCGAGACCAGAAATGTATTTCAAGGGTTCCTCTGTGTTGAAAAGGTTGAGAAAGGCTGCTATAAATAGTACATACCCCTCTTTCCCCCTTTACTCTGCCCTGCCCCCTAGTGGCCATCTATCCTGTTCAAACAGTGTGCATGCGCTGTGTGATTTCTCCTTCTCTAGCTGCAGAAGCTGGGCTCAACAGCTATAAGCAGGAGAAGAGAGCTTTGGGAATGGCCACTAGGGGGCACACACTTGTAGTGTTCAGCCTGTCCAGCAAACTGCAGGAAGGAGAGGGATCAAGGGTCCAGCCCCCCCTCAATGGCTGCATATGTAAAGGAAAGCAGGAGTGCCCGTATGAACTATTTGTGTGATCTGGAACAGAGGCATAACTAGAACTTTCAGGGCCCTGATGCAAGAAACCATGAAGGGCCCCCCGACCCCTGGCCAGGGCCCTTCCCTTCAAGCCTGGGGCTCTTCCCACTGATCCTGGGGCCCTTTACTCTCGTTGCAGGACCCTTTATTACGGTACCGCAGCGGGACCCTTTCACAAGTTCTGCAGTGGGCCCCCTACTGCCATCTTGGGGCCTCCCCATGGTGGTGGAATGCCAGGGCCCGGTCGCAAGTGTGACCTTTGCGATCCTGGAAGTTCACCCACTGGTGTCAGTAGTTTTTATTTTTTGGTATTTTAATTGTATTATTTTTTTATCACTTTATTTTATTTTTTTCCAATGTCACTGACTATGACTCTGTCCATTCAGAAAAGGAAGGAGCTGGTAAATTACATATTTACCGTCCCCTTTCTGGTTCTCTATTGTGACACATCCCCTGCACCAGCCAGCAGGAGAGGGAGGGAGCACAGTGGAGGGAGGGGGGGGGGGACCAGGGGAGCACACAGGGGCTCAGAGACAGCAGAACACAAGTGAACTGGATAGGAGGAGTGGTGGGGGCAGCATATAGAGGAACCAATCTCCTCCATTTTCCTCCTGCAGCTACAGGAGGAAAAAGGAGGACGGTGATTTCTCTCCATGCTGCCCCCGCCGCCCCTCCTATCCAGGTGTACAGGGGAGCCGCACAGGCCCCCTGGAGCATGGGGCCCGGTTGCAATTGCAACCCCTGTAGTTACGTCCCTGATCTGAAAATAGGGGGATTTTTTAAAAAAGTTACAGAGACAATTGAGTACTGTCTATGATGCTTTTTTTATTTGCATTAACATACACTTTTTAAGGACAAGCTTTCGGGGAATGTCCCCTTCATCAAGGTCCAAGCAGTACTCTTTGGCCTTGATGAAGGGGACATACCCCAAAAGCTTGTCCTGCAAAATTGTATGTTAATGCAAAAAAAAAAAAAAAACTATCATGGACAGTACTCAATTGTCTCTGTTGCAAGTGCACTAATATGGCTACAATCACCTTTAAAAAGTTACAAATGGTGAACCTACACTTTAAAACCTCATTTAGTCTAGGGGTGCAGGGGTAAGGTGTATTCCCTCAGCACAGCAGGCTCTGCTTCCCTTCCCTTCTGCTCAAAGCTGCGGAACTATGGGCCGCCTCTCAGCATCATTGCATACAGCGCAGGACCAGAACGCTGGATTGCGCGTGACGGAGGCGAGCGTACGACTGCGGCTGAGAGTGCCTTATAGAGGCGGCAGCGCTCGACTGGTCGTATAGATTAGGGAATAACTAGGTAACTACACACCTCCCAAGCTTTGGACTTGAGAATGAGGGACATATTAGGGAGACAGAAACCTGCAGTGTACACGTAGCGAGCTGTGACAAAAGCTTCTAATACACACAGTGACAAGCCCACAGTGTGCAGTGAAATCAGAGTAAGCCATTTCAATACAGGAGAAGAGCCATGGGCGTCCGCAGAACTTTTTTTTGGGGGGGGGGGGCATCATTTTAAGGTCACCCATGCTCCGTCCCTTTTCAACAATGTCATGAAGGGGAGGGGCTTAGTCATTATACTTATTTTGAGTATTTATTTTTAAAGAGCAAACAGCAGCATTTATTTTTAAAGCATTTGTTAACCTAAAAAAAAAAAAAAATCCTGTTTCCTTAAAGCATGTTTTGCTGTGTAATTTGGCCCATTCTCTCAATTAAAATACCTAGCTGATCCTGCCTGGCTATGTCCTCCCCTCTCTAAACTGACCACAGTACACCATGGCTGCTGAGCCCTGACACTGTGGTCAGTCTACGTGCCTCTGTCATCCGCAGCCCTTCTGTCCTCCTCTGTCCTCTCTCCCCCCTCTCTCCCTGCCTGTCTGTTCCTGTGTCAGTGCCTGACACCCCCCCCCCCCCCTCCTGCTGCTGTAGTTTCATTTAAAGTTTCATATCCTGTCTACAGTCTGTTTAATAATCCTGTGTGCCCCTGTCTCTGTGTTTTATAAAAATAAGCCGCTCTTTACAAGTTATCAAAGCACCGCTCACGTGACCTGCCGCCTCTCTCCTCCTCTCCCCCTCCCCTCCTCCTCCTCTCCCCCTCCCCTCCTCCTCTCCCCTCCCCCTCCTCCTCCCCTCCCGACTGACATCAGTGAGGAATCCTCGGCCCCGCCCACTGCAGGCAGCTGTCAGACGGGGAGAGGAGAGAGCCGATGGGTCACGTGAGTGGTGCTCAGCCCTCTGATAACTGGTAAGAATGGCTTATTTTTTTAAAACACATACACAGACACACAGGATTATAAACCACTTAAGCCCCGGAAGATTTTACCCCCTTCCTGACCAGGGCCTATTTTGCGATTCGGCACTGCGTGACTTTAACGGACAATTGCGCGGTCGTGCGACGCTGTACCTAAACAAATTTGACGTCCTTTTTTTCCCACAAACAGAGCTTTCGTTTGGTGGTATTTGATCACCTGTGCGATTTTTACTTTTTGCGCTATAAACAAAAAAAGCGCGTCAATTTTGCAAAAATAACAATATTTTTCACATTTTTTAATATGAAATTCCCCCCCAAAAAAAGTAAAAATCAAAATTTTTTAACATTTTGGGCCAATTTTTTTTTTTACCATATGTTAGGTAAAAAAAAAATGCAAAAAGCGTATTTTGATTGGTTTGCGCAAAAGTTATTGCGTTTACTAACTAAGGGAAAGATTTTTGTCATTTTTGTTGTTTTTGTTTTTAACGAGTAATGTCGGCGATCTGCGATTTTTTTTGCGGTACTGCGACATTGCGGCGGACAGATTGGATCCTTGACTGACATTTTTGACACTTTTGGGGTTACCAGTGACATTATTACAGTAATCAGTGCTATACATATGCACTGTTACTGTAAAATTACACTGGCAGTGAAGGGGTTAACTTTTTTTTGAGAGGGAGGGGTTATGTGTGTCCCTAGGGGCGTGATTCTAACTGTGATTGGCTGTGGCTTGAGATGTAGGAACAGTGATCAACGGTCCTACATAGTAGAACCGTATGATCTCTGTTCTTACACAGGGGAGAATGACAGGCGGCTTTGTTTACATCAGCCGTCTGCCTTTCTCCCTCTCCACCGACGATCGCGAGTGACCGGCGGACATCGGGTCCACCGGCCACACGCGCGCACTCGTTCGTGAACGAGCCGGGGCGGGAGCGCGCCTTCGGGGGCGTGCGCTCGTCCGCTATTGGCTCCCAGGCTAGTGACGTATATATAGGTCACTTTGCCTGGCTGGGGCTGACCGCCGCAGTTAATAGTCGTGCGGCGGTCGGCAACCGGTTAAACAGACCAGACAGGATGGTATAAAGTGGCTTGACAACCACTTGAAAGTAGAAGTTGAGATTCGGGGGGGGCATTTGCCCCTCCTTGCCCCTACCTGCGGACGCCCATGAAAGATGCCTGTACAACTGTGCAAGACAGAAGGGAAGGCTGTGGTATCTGCCATAAGATTTAACCCTTGGGGCCCCACTGCAAATGTAGCTTTTGCCAAATACCCATTTGCTCAGTTTGGAAGTATCTGTCAGTCTCTACAGCTTCCAAGTGCTGCAAGGAGGCAGTTTAATGGCGGCAGAGCATTGTGTCTCTATACTGCTTAGGAATATTGCTCCATCCTATTCATATAGAATGTATATTGAGCGGACCTGAGGCTGGTGTCAGGAATGATCCCACCTTATTAGCCGCCCTGCCTGTAATTACCCATCTGACATTTCCCAGCATTGAGCGCTGCCATTGATCGCCTGTGCGCCGTTACCAGGAGGAGAGCTAATCAGGACAAATATGAAAACATTCTTTTATTAGGGAATGCGGGGGTCAGGACTCGTGACTAATTAATGACATTTTACACCATCTCTGCTGGAGATGAGCAGACTCATTATTGCACATGGCGGTCAGTGAATTCGATTGGAGATAAACATAAACCACCGAAATAAAGAGAACCGGTCTAATTGGCTCTGAGTGATTTTATCATCTTATTTTCCCCAATGGGAAATAAACTTCCATCTGTGCAACCTACACTATATTACCAAAAGTATTGGGACGCCTGCCTTTACACACACATCAACTTTAATGGCATCCCAGTCTTAGTCCGTAGGGTTCAATATTGAGTTTGCCCACCCTTTGCAGCTATAACAGCTTCAACTCTTCTGGGAAGGCCGTCCACAAGGTTTAGGAGTGTCTATGGGAATGTTTCACCATTCTTCCAGAAGCACATTTGTGAGGTCAGGCACTGATGTTGGACGAGAAGGCCTGGCTCGCAGTTTCCACTCTAATTCATCCCAAAGGTGTTCTATCGGGTTGAGGTCAGGACTCTGTGCAGGCCAGTCAAGTTCCTCCACCCCAAACTCGCTCATCCATGTCTTTATGGATCTTTGCTCTACAAAAAGCTATTGAGGTGAGGGGTGAATCTGTCCAATGGAGACACAGACAGCAGTAAAAACTCTTCCCTGCTCTATCCAAACTTAAACTGGAACTCTAGACAGACAGCTAAATACACAGATGAAATGCACACATGGGAGCTGTTCTACCTGCTGAAAGATTTGTAATTCTGTCCATCCAGTTCTGAGAATTACACGGCTCTGCCACACAGCACAGTCCCATCTGGGAGAGCTGGAGATCTGATTTGTCTCTGATACAATTCAGTAACACTTATAGGCCAAGCTACTGATAAGGGAGTAGCATCTGCCCTTCTGTACGTTGCCCAGGCCCCATAAATTCAACGGGGGCCCAGAGCAGCAGGAGTGGAAGCAATTACTGGAAGTGAACCCCCTGTGCCCCCCCCCCCCTTTCCACTGTTTACAATGCTTCCATTTGTGAATGAACAGGGAGTCTCTGAACAGAGCGCTTACAGTTCATTCACTCTGTAGATGGCACTGCAGAGAAAGGATTAAGGAATCGGTGTCCTCAGTCTCTTCCTCTGTCTCAAAAGTGAGACGTTTGGTGTCACTAGGATGACCAGACGTCCCTGGATTGAGGACCCTGTCCCCGGTCCAAATCTGTCCCTGGTTTTGTCCCCAGATTCAGGGCCGGAATAATGTAGAGCTGGCTGAGAAAAAGCCTGGTGGCTCAGATGCAGACGCCCCCTGCTGTACAAATTTCACTGCCGCTCCTGCTGCTGTTCATTGGAGGAGAGGGCAGAGATTGACTGTGTGGAGGGCAGAGACTGGGAGGAGAGCAGATGGAGGGGGGGGGATGTCTGTTTGTACACAGGTGAGGGCAGTGGGGGAGCAGGGGAGGGATCAGAGCTGATGTATTATATAGTCCTGTGCCCAGCGCTCTGTGTATTATGTAGTCCTGTGCCCAGCGCTCTGTGTATTATGTAGTCCTGTGCCCAGCGTTCTGTGTATTATGTAGTCCTTTGCCCAGCGTTCTGTGTATTATGTAGTCCTTTGCCCAGCGTTCTGTGTATTATGTAGTCCTGTGCCCAGCGCTCTGTGTATTATGTAGTCCTGTGCCCAGCGCTCTGTGTATTATGTAGTCCTGTGCCCAGCGCTCTGTGTATTATGTAGTCCTGTGCCCAGCGCTCTGTGTATTATGTAGTCCTGTGCCCAGCGCTCTGTGTATTATGTAGTCCTGTGCCCAGCGCTCTGTGTATTATGTAGTCCTGTGCCCAGCGCTCTGTGTATTATGTAGTCCTGTGCCCAGCGCTCTGTGTATTATGTAGTCCTGAGCCCAGTGCTCTGTGTATTATGCAGTCCTGTGCCCAGCGCTCTGTGTATTATGTAGTCCTGTGCCCAGCGCTCTGTGTATTATGTAGTCCTGAGCCCAGCGCTCTGTGTATTATGTAGTCCTGAGCCCAGCGCTCTGTGTATTATGTAGTCCTGTGCCCAGCGCTCTGTGTATTATGTAGTCCTGAGCCCAGCGCTCTGTGTATTATGTAGTCCTGAGCCCAGCGCTCTGTGTATTATGTAGTCCTGTGCCCAGCGCTCTGTGTATTATGTAGTCCTGTGCCCAACGCTCTGTGTATTATGTAGTCCTGTGCCCAGCGCTCTGTGTATTATGTAGTCCTGAGCCCAGCGCTCTGTGTATTATGTAGTCCTGTGCCCAGCGCTCTGTGTATTATGTAGTCCTGAGCCCAGCGCTCTGTGTATTATGTAGTCCTGAGCCCAGCGCTCTGTGTATTATGTAGTCCTGTGCCCAGCGCTCTGTGTATTATGTAGTCCTGTGCCCAGCGCTCTGTGTATTATGTAGTCCTGTGCCCAGCGCTCTGTGTATTATGTAGTCCTGAGCCCAGCGCTCTGTGTATTATGTAGTCCTGTGCCCAGCGCTCTGTGTATTATGTAGTCCTGTGCCCAGCGCTCTGTGTATTATGCAGTCCTGTGCCCAGCACTCTGTGTATTATGCAGTCCTGTACCCAGTGCTTCACTTTAAAAATCTGGTCACCTTAATTTAGACCCCTGATATTTCACCAACCCCCACAGGGCTGTTCAAAAAGTGTAAAAAACAAAACTAAAATTGTAAAAAACAAAAACAAAACAAAACTAACCACTTCCTGTCCGCCGTATAGTAAAATGACGGCTGGCGTCACTCTCGGTCAGGGATGACGTCATATGACAGCACACCAGAACCGCCGCTCTCGCGATGATGCGGCTCTTCACCCATGTGATCTGCTGTGTCCAATCACAGCTGGCCACATGTAAACAAGGAAGTGCCGTGTATCGGCTCTCCTCGTCTGGCACTGACAGAGTTTGAGGTGAGGAGAGCCAATCAGCGGCGTCTCCTTACAGGGGAGACCTGTACAGGTAATCAGTGCACTGATCATCAGTGCAGCCCCAGCAGTGCCCATCAGTGACACCAATCAATGCCCATTAGTGATGCCAGTCAGTGCTGACTTTCAGTGCCCCCTATCAGTGCCCATCATGACCTCCTATCAGTGGTCATCAGTGCCACCTATCAGTGTGGCATATTAGTGCCTCCTCAATGTCACCTAATCAGTGCCCATCAGTGCAGCCTCATCAGCGCACATCAGAATGGAGAAAAATTACTTATTTTCAAAATTTACTGACAGAAATAAAGAAAAACTTTACTTTTTTTTTCTCAAAATTAGTAAGAAATAAAAAACCCAGCGATGATTAAATACCACCAAAAGAAAGCTCTTTTTGTGTGAAACAAATGATAAAAATGTCATATGGGTACAGTGTTGCACGACCGCAAAATTGTCATTCAAGGTGTGAGAGCGCTGAAAGCTGAAAATTGGCCTGGGCAGGAAGGGGGTGAAACTGCCCAGTAGGCGATGGTTAAGGGCTCATTCTCACAGGTATTGTGGTTGTATGAATGAGTGGTTTGTTCATGCGGCTGGAGCCACCTGTTAGGTTTGGTTCCTGTCACCTAGGCTGTACGGGGACCCATTATTTCTAAATGCAGCCCTGCTTACAGGTCTTGTCCCTCCCCCAGCCTGTGACTGGACAGTGAAAGGAGAAGCAGTAAATGAAAAGCTTGTCTCTATATCACTCTGCTCTCTCCTTCTATCAGCGTGCTTCTGGCACTACAGCCAGTGCTGGGACAAGATCATCCACTGCCCGGGGGAAAGATTCCAAATTGTGCCACCCCCCCCTTCATTATGTGGGAGCCTATGAGGAAGAGGGGGAGAGAGAGAGAGAACAGCCTGCACCCCCTCTCTCCTCTCCTTGCTGCTTCCAGTGCTGGGCTAATAGAAGTATTGATGCTGTCAGTACTCCTCTCAGCCTTATAGTAGATGGAACTTGCTGTGCCTTCATCCCTACAATACATGCTGCGCCCAGGGCAGCCGTGCCTTCTGCCCACCCCTTGTCCTGGCCCTGACTGCAGCACAACGGATTCACTGCTTGTGCTGCTTCTCCCTACCTCAGTCTGAGCTCTGCTGTACAGGGACTGCAGGAGGCTGATACCAAATTACATTTGTGTACTTACACTGCTTGCATTTGAAAAAAAACATTTATAGACGTGTTAATGATTACAGAGCTGCATCAATTAATGTCCTTTATTTCTTCCTTATATAGTTCATCTTTAATAAAAGTTCTGCCGAAACATCAGCAATAGCTTTGTGTCTAGACTGCAGAACACAGCAACAGACTGCCGTCATTTCTTCACACCCTGTAAATAAGCTTTTCTGATTGGTTTTGACACCTTTTTATTTTTTTATTTTGTTCCGTTCCATCCTGATATAAATGTAAATTGCATTTTATGGTGTGATATCAATAGACAGGATTATCCGATTGGCAGGAAACTCGGAGGCCCATAGAACCTCATTGTGACTCATCATGTAGAGATGAAGAGAGAATACTTTCCTTTTCAGGATGTCTGCTGATATTTCATCATATTTGATCGTTTCATTTTATTTACAGAGAACATTAAACACACTGAAACACAACCTAATTGGTTGTAAACCCTTATACGGTATATACCAAGTGACTGGCCCACAATATCCTCCAACCTCCTACAGTGCCCCCTAGGACCCTGAGAGCCCTCGACTTCCACAAAGCCCCCCCCCCCCCCCCCCAGTCTGCTGCAGAGCCCCCAGCCCTCCATAGTGCCCCAACCTCCAACAGTGTCCCCTAGGACCCTGAGAGCCCTCGACTTCCACAAAGCCCCCCAGCCTGCTGCAGAGCCCCCATCCCTCCATAGTGCCCCAACCTCCTACAGTGCCCCCTAGGACCCTGAGAGCCCTCGACTTCCACAAAGCCCCCCAGCCTGCTGCAGAGCCCCCATCCCTCCATAATGCCCCAACCTCCAACAGTGCCCCCTAGGCCCCTGAGAGCCCTCGACTTCCACAAAGCCCCTTCCAGTCTGCTGCAGAACCTGCAGCCCTCCATAGTGCCCCAACCTCCAACAGTGCCCCCTAGGCCCCTGAGAGCCCTCGACTTCCACAAAGCCCCCCAGCCTGCTGCAGGGCCCCCAGCCCTCCATAGTGCCCCAACCTCCAACAGTGCCCCCAGCCTCTTCCCTCATCCTCTCACAGGACCATTAAGTGTGCTGCAGAGTCCCCTAAACCCCTGCACAACCCCTCACACCCCCCAATCACCCCCCATCCAGAGCCTTTCAGTAATTAAATACATGGTTTGCATACTTGCCAACTGTCCCTTTTTTCCTGGGACAGTCCCTGCAAATAGGAGCCTGTCCCAGGTAATTTATATTGTCCCTGGAAGCGCCTGTTAATTGGGCTGCCCATAAATGTTACGCAGAAGTAGTGCAGCTGAATGGGAGACTTATTCCAACTTTGCTACTGTGGCCTTAAAGAGGTTGTAAACTCGTATAAATTTTTTTTTTTTTTTTTTACACCCTGCAAAAGAAAGACATAATGAGCTAGTATGCATCGCATATTAGCTCATTATGCAATACTTACCTCAGAACGAGCCCCCGCCGTGCCGCTCACTCACCTCTATGACGGGCGACATGTCTAGTCGCCCGTCTTCCGGGATCGCGGCATCCGGCCATCTGATTGGCCGGAGCCGCGGTGACGTCACTCCCGCGCACGCGCGCGGGAGCCGACAGTCACGGCACGGGGCTCTGAAGGAACGGTACGATCGGCCGTTCCTTCAGAGCGCATGCGCCAGTGACGTCACTGGCGACATGTAAGGTAAATATCTCCTAAACGGTACATGTTTAGGAGATATTTACAGTACCTATAGGTAAGCCTTATCATAGGATCACCTATAGGTACAAGTTGTAGAGGAGGGTTTACTTCCTCTTTAAGTTTGAAATTCCCTTTTTAATTTCCCGTAATTCTCTCTATATGGCATAGACTCTATAATCTGATAAGTAGGCGAGATTAATTATGCAGAGTGGGCGGAGCTTCATGGAAGTGGGTGTGGCTATTGATAGCTGAGCTGCAAAGTGTCCCTGGAATTTTTTTTTAAATGTTGGCAACTATGTGTTTGTATTCTCATATAATACAAAGAGCATGCATGAAGGTGCGGTAATGGTCCAACCTCTGAAGAGGAAGGGGCGCAAGGCTCATGACAGGGGCAAGGCACATCAGGGGAGGACTGGGCCAGGAGGCAGGGGGGCAATTGCCTGTAAAAAGTCTGCACCGCTTCTGCCACATTCATGCCTAAAGGATTCCTGGTGAAGAGAAGTAAAAAGTCTCTGCCACTGACCTACTGAGTGGAGGATGAAGACAAGGACAGAGCGCATGGATGGTGTAAACTGTGTGTGAGAAGAGGTCGGTTCCATGCCCCAGACTCTCCTCCCCTGGCCAGCCCCAACTGAGCTGTCCCAGCTCCCCCGAGCCGCTCCCTGCTGGCCAGGTTGGGAACCTGGATTGTCCGGTGAGTAGAGAGTACCTGGAGCTAGACTTCAACCTGGAATGGGGGTCAGAAGGAGGATGGAAGGAGGGAGAGTGGGAAGGGGGTCAAATCGCTGCACCATGGGCCTTTGATTTGTACTTGCCCCCTGGGTTCAAAGTTGCCAGTCTGCCTCTGAGGCACACTATGGTGTACCTATGCTGAAGCCAGGTGGACCCCCCTCCTTAGGGACCTGCTGAAGCTGCTCCTCCAAGTACTTAGTGAGGGCTTTCCCCAAGAAATCCCCCTAGTTGGGGAAAGGAAAAAGACCCAAAGGCCACAGATCCTCTCCCCAAGATCAGGGCAGGCTCTGAAAAACCTTAACTCTTCGTCTCTTTGAGTGTAAAAAAATAAATAAACCACATGTTTAGTGTAAGTGGCTGTGATAAATACATGCATAACAGAAAATAATAAAAGTGCCATGTACAATACGCAAGGCGGCCTGGTGAAAAAAACTTTTTGTTAAGCTTCTGTGTGCGGTGCTTTGTCAAACCCTGTGAACAAAAAAAGTAAACTGTGGAATCACAGCACACAATAAAATGTCACACCCTAACCCTCCTAGGGCGCAAGGCTCCTGAAAGAGGCACGGTACGCCATGGTCTGCCTAGGCCAAAGCAAGATGGACCACACTCCTTCGGGATTAGCTAAAACAGGTCCACCAAGTAGTTGGTGAGGGACTCTCCCAAAGAAAAACCCCTCCGGTTGGGGAGAGGCAAAAGATCTGAAGGCCACCGCACCCTACCCTGATGTCAGGGTAGACCCCTGATGACCTGCACCCTCTGTCTCTGTGCAAAAACCCGTGGAGCGCAAGTGCTCATGACGAAAATGTGACAATACAAAAAAGGTGCCATGTGCAGCACATTGAGGGCCCTCCGGCCAGTATAAAAATTGCCCTGGCTAGCCAAAAGGCCACATCCAAAGGCGTAGCCCAAGCTAAGCAATAATTGACGTATCCTTGTGCCAGTGAAACACCAAAGGTATGCAGTCCAAAAGTGTTTTTCCAGCACGCATAGGACGACACCCCTAGGGTTCACATTCCCTTAGGAGCCCTTTGCGCCTTGCAGCCCCAGGCCAGAAAAATGAAGCCCAAGTCAAATCAGAAAGGCATTAGAACTTTGGGAGAGCCTTGCCTTTAACTGGGGAGAAGCCGTGTGCACCCCGAGAGGAAAAAGGTCCTCCCACCATTCCCACCTTATTACATCAGGAACTATACTAACTGGCACCCCCCACTCAACAAGAGGCCCCAGCTTTCTCCCTCCCGACTACTGATAAGAACAGATACTACACTTGATCCTAGCTGAAAGTCAGAGAAGCCATAACTTGTGAAAAACACTTTTTTATTTGGTATCCGCGGTGGTGTACAAAAACAAACACACCTAAGTGTACAAAAAAGTGCACGTGAAAACACAAACTAAAAAAGTGCACGTGAAAACGCACACTAAAAAAGTGCACTTAACCACTTGCCGACTGCCGCACGACTATTTACTGCGGCAGTCAGCCCCATATAGGCAAAGCGTTGTAGGGCTACGTCGCTCGCCTGAGAGCCTCTAGGGGGCGAGCGCGCGCTACCGGAAGCGTGCTCCCGCCCCCGCTCATTCCCTAACATGTCCGGCGCGTGTGACCGGCGGCCACTCGCGATCTCCCGGTGCAGAGGGGGAAAGGCAGGCGGCTGATGTAAACAAAGCCGCCTGTCATTCTCCCTGGTGTAACTGCAGAGATCATACGATCCTGCTATGTAGGATCGTATGTCTCTGTGGTTACATCACAAGCCACGCCCCTTTACAGTTAGAATCACGCCCCTAGGGACACACTTAACTAATAAAGTTAACCCCTTCCCTGCCAGTGTCATTTTTACAATAACAGTGCATATGTATAGCACTGATTACTGCAGTAATGTCACTGGTAACCCCAAAAGTGTCAAAAATGTCAGTCAAGGGTCCGATCTGTCCGCCGCAATGTCGCAGTCCCACAAAAAAAATCGCCGCTATTACTCGTTAAAAAAAAAAAAACAATAAAAATGACAAAAGTTAGTTAGTAAACGCAATTACTTTTGCGCAAAATACGCTTATATGCTTAGCAGAAAACAAATTGGCCTAAAATGTTAAAAAAAAAATTGATTTTTACATTTTTTTGGGGGAATTTCATATAAAAAAATTTGAAAAATATTGTTATTTTTTCAAAATTTACGCTCTTTTTTTGTTCATAGCGCAAAAAGTAAAAATCGCACAGGTGATCAAATACCACCAAAAGAAAGCTCTGTTTGTGGGGAAAAAAGGACATCAATTTCATTTGGGTACAGTGTCGTACAACCACGCAATTGTCAGTTAAAGTCACGCAGTGCCGAATCGCAAAATAAGGCCTGGTCTTTGGGCAGCCAAATCCTCTGGGGCTTAAGTGGTTAAAGGCTTGTCTCTTGTCCACCCCCTGAAGGAGTTGGATCTTACCCTGATCCCCTGGGCCCAAGGCTCAAACATGGTCCACCCAGCCAAAAGACCAGGCCGTCCCAGCTACTCATGGCCAGCCAAAGCCGACCACCGAGTGCTAGGTGATGGGCCCTTCTGAAGATAGACCACCTGGTTCAGAAGAACCAAAAGAACCTAATGGCCACACATCCTCCCCCCTAGACTTTAGGGTAGTCCCGAGGACCCACACCCATCATCCAAGCGAAAGAAACACAAACAAAAGAGATAAAATAGTGGAGAAAAATAAATAAAATAAATCGTGCCTGTGCAGGTGCACTGGCTAGGACTCATGGCCTGGTAGCAAAAATAGCCCTGGACTTAGCCAAAAAGCCTAGCCCAAAAAGCCGCTGTGCAGAAAAGAAAGCAAGTGACATGGTCATGTGCCTTTTCACACCGTGGAGTTATCAAACCCAAGTGCTACTAAGAGCACACCTGGGGCGACCAACTCACCTTCCTAGCCCATGGCCAGACAAGGCCTATTCAAATCAGGAGGTACTGGGCCCCTCCAGTCTTCCCAGAGGAATTACTACTGTGCCCCACATCCCGTGGGTTCCCCGGTTTCTGTTCCAGCCGGTACTAGCCTTCAGAGCCGCCATCATAGCAGCAGGGATACCAAACAGCCAGCCAAAAAGCAAGAATGACAGCAGAGCACCCCTACTGAACACTGATAAGAACAGATCAGTGGCGGCTGGTGCTCCATGGGCCCGGGGGGCGTCAGGCAGACCATCATTCTCCCATTCAGCTGCACTACTTCTGCGTAACATTTATGGGCAGCCCGATTAACAGGCGCTTCCAGGGACAATATAAATTACCTGGGACAGGCTCCTATTTGCAGGGACTGTCCCAGGAAAAAAGGGACAGTTGGCAAGCATGCATTCTCCAGCCAGGCAGGAAATGAGACAGGCTCAACCTGCAGCTTCTAGTAAACACTGAGAAGCTCACAGTGTGCAGTGAAATCAGAGTAAGAAATTTCAGTACAGAAGAGGAGCGTGTACAATTCTGCAGGACTGAAGCTAAGGCTGGTGGTCAGATTTAAAGTATCTGCGTCATCTAGGCATCAAGAATGTTGTGTGGAGCAAGAGAGTGGTAATCAGACTCTAGGAAGCTCCTGTACCCAGTAATTATAGAGGCCGGCCTTTGCTAGAATCGCAGCCCTCCCTGCATCCTCCGAATATCTTCCACACATCCCATCTCAACCAATGATATTACACTGAATATAATTACAGATCTGCTGCAGAGGATGTGTTGAGAAATGAAGAGATGGCGTGTCACAAGACGTTCAAGCTAACGCTGTTGTAATTGTTGTAAATGAAAAGTAATACACTGATAAGTCATTACATCTGATCTCTGGGAATTAGAAACAATCTACACTTGCAGTGCCCCGATCCCCCCCCCCCCCCCCTCACCACCACCACCACCACTACCACCACCACCACCGTCACTACCACCACCACTACCACCGCCACTACCACCACCACCACCACCACTACCACCGCCACTACCACCACCACCGCCACTACCACCACCACCACTACCACCACCACTACCACTAACACCACCACCACTACCACCGCCACCACTACCACCACCACCACCGCCGCCACTACCACTACCACCACCACCACTACCACCACCACCACTACCACGCCACTACTGAGTGTAGAGTAAAATGTCTATTTAGTCTAGAGGTGCAGGGACAAGGTGTAATACTTACTCTATGTCTCAGTCCTCTGTTCCAGTAGGCTGTAGCACTGTTTTCTTCTGCCCAAAGCTCCAAGCTATGGACATCCCTTGACCTCAACATGTACAACACAGGGCTATTAGTTCTGCATTGTAGCTAGAGGAGGCAAGCATGCAACAGTGGCCTGAAGCAATTTAGAGCATTGGATCAGTTGCATTGTATGGAGGAAGCCTGCCAGGGTGAAGAATAAGGTACATTTTCCACCCCACCCCTGCACCCTTAGACTAAATGAGCTTTTATCCCTTACAGTTGAGGGGGAGCTGCACTGCAAGGATAGATTTTGTTCCACCCCCAGCATGCTGAATGGGATATGACGGAAGAGTACACTGATAAATCCTTAACCTTGTTCACTCTGCGCCTAACAGCATGTTCCTTCTAGCACATGTTCATGCAGCAAAGACTGATTGGCTCGTACTGTGGCCCCTACCTATTCCTGAGTCTGAGTGCGGTTTTTCAGAGGATGGCAGGAGGCTGATATGAAAACAGATTCAGATGTTTGTGCTTTTAGTGCAAAAGAAGAATTTGTGTATGTAAATAGAACCCCCAAATCAATCTAGGACCCTGCACTGGGGACTTCTAGCCCAGTGTTTCTCAACTCCGGTCCTCTGGGCACACTTACAGGCCAGGATTGCAAGAAAACTGAAATACATCCCAGATGATATCATTTGCTGCTCAGTGATTGCAGTATTCTAGTCTGCATCTCCTCAAGGTAATACCTAAAATCTGGCCTGTTAGTGTGCCCTGAGGACCGGAGTTGAGAAACACTGATCTAGCCCTTCTGGGTTTGTCCTCTTTGGGAAAACCAATATCCACGCATCCATCCACTCATCCATCTATCCACCCATTTATCCTTCCATACATCTGCCCAACCATCCATTGATCCACCCATCCATCCACCACTCATTTATCTATCTACCCACACACCCATCCTTTCATACATCCCTCCACCCGTCTATCCACCCAATCGTCTTTCCATCCATCCATCTGCCTATCCATTCACCCATCCATTCATCCGTCCACTCATCCATCTATCCACTTAGTCATCCTTCCATTCATACATCTATCTACTCTTCTATCCATCCACCCGATCATCCATTCACTCAACTACTCACCCATCCATCCATGCATCTGCCTACCCATCCTTCCAAACATCCAACCATGCATCCATCCATTCATCTATCCTTCTATCATTCAACCTTTCCTATAGCTATGTGTAGCACCCTACAGTTAGGTGCTAGGTAAAAGCATAGTAGATCTTGTCTGCCTAACAGCAGGGCCATGTTTCTTTTTGTCAGGTAGGTTGTCATGACTCCCAAGTGTGTCTTCTGAGGAGGGGAGTCTCCCCACTGGATCTAAAGGAGGCTCCTGATAGGGCCGTGGAGGAAACCCAATCAGAGATACATTCAGACTTGTATCTACCCCAGGAGGTAGATTCTGCCGCAGAGGATTCTGGGAGAGGATATAAGTCTGAAGGGGCGCATGGCTCGGTGTCTTTGGCGGGAGCAGAGTCCCAGGAGGGAGAGAACGTCTGTCTCTCCTCCTGTTTGAGGAAGTGGATGTCTTGGGGTGTCACCTGAGGATCCAGAGAGAGAGAGCTGAGTGAGCTGAGGGGATCCGGTGTGCCGAGAACCAGCGAAGAGCGAGAGGGGTCCAGTCCCAGGAAAATCTACACAGGTCATGGGTAGAGTTGAGCGGACACCTGGATGTCCGTGTTCAGCGGGTTCGGCCGAACTTGAAAAAAAAAGTCCGGGTCCGTGACCTAGACTTTTTCCGAACTTTACCCGGACACTGAACCCCATTGAAGTCAATGGGGACCCCGAACTTTCAGGCACTAAAATGGCTCTAAAAAACCAATGGAAAGGGCTAGAGTGCTGCAAATGGCAGCAAAATGTAGTTAAGAGCATGGCAAGTGCTCTTAAAAAAAATTCCCCTTTAAATTTGTAATTTTTAAATAGCAGATTAGAACAGCAATCTGTAGTAAAATATAGCTGAACGCTGCACACAACAGACTGATAAAAATATTTATTTTTCTCCCTCCTCCTCCTCCTCCTCCTCAGTGGGCTCAAGTGAGGGCAAAAAGATTGTTCACTGCACCACCCCCCACACAGCAAAATCGATGTAGATAGCTAACGGACGATTGTTCTGTCCTGTGTCTCCTAATCTCTCCCTGCCTAATCTCTCCAGCCTGTCCCTAAAATGCTCTTCTATCTTTCCCTGCCAACACTCCGACCTGTCCCTGCATTCTTTTCGGGCACAATGTTTTTTTTCCCTGTCTGTCCCTAATCAGCAGCAGCCAGCACCGTTGTGTGTGCTCTCTCCCTACACTAGAACAGACTGACGCGCACCGCGCTGTGTCTCTAGCTTATAAAGACCTGGGTCACATGCTTCAGCTGGCCAATCACAGCCATGCCATTAGTGGGCATGGCTGTGATGGCTTCTATGGCACACCAGTTAACCGCTTTTGATTGGCTGTCGAAAGCCCGCCATTAAAACCGCGCCATTACATACAGGAAATAAAATTACCGAACACGGATTTTAAACCCGAATATACAGTAAAGTTTTCGGGTCCAAAAATCCAATTATCCGGTACGGACCCGAATAATACAGTCCGTGTCCGCTCAACACTAGTCATGAGTACTGAGGATTGCCCCTGGGGGTCTGCCTGAAGTGTTAGAGGAGACCACTCCGGAGGAGGTTCTGGGATCCAGTGTCAGCTAGCTGTAAAGGGGGTACCTAGGTTGAGGACCCTGAAGTAGCAAAGGGGGTACATAGTCAGTGGACCCTGAAGAGCTAAAAGTGTAAAGGGGGCACCTGCAGATTGGGCCCTGAATTGTACAGCATATCAGTTGAGAGTTGCAGCCATACCGGAATTCACCACAAGCTACCTCTAGCCGATGCCAGGCTGGAGGGGGGCAGTCAGTGACTTTGCAGTGCAGCAGTGTCAGCAGTTCTATGCTCCATAGTCCTGAGTCTTCTAGATCTAGAATCAAGGATTCAGCACTTCTTTCAAGTTACAGTGTGTTCTAAGCGTCAGTGAGCGTCGGCTGGCGTCAAGGCAGCGTTGACAGACATTTTTCTGGATAAAGTTCCAAGTTGTATCTAGTTGAGCCTAAAGGAGTATCCCACTCATTCCCTTCTCCCATCCCCTTATCTACAATAAAACCACAAAACAAAGATGCCGGAGTTGTCAGTGTGTCAGTTTTCACACCCAGGGCCGCAACTCACATGGGCTGGAGAGGTAACCGGTAACAATGGCAGACCCACATCAGGCCACAGGCCTGGAAACCTTGCTACATATGCAATACATAAGTGTGACTAATAAGATGTATGGAAGGTAAACTAATCTAAGATGTCCCTGGAGAATAGATGAGAACATCAGCTGGGTGATAAGAGCTTATTTCCTTTAATACTATATAGCCGTCTCTCTGTGAGATAACCTGTGTAACCAACGAAGGGACACTAAAGTCAGCCACACATGTAAAATGATTGGCATCCAATCTAGCCTCTTTGGAGGCATTTCTTCTCACATCCTGTTGTGACTGTGGAACAGGAAGTGAGGGGAAATCTCCCCAATGGGATACAGATTGCAAAAAAAAAGTGACTAGGGGTGTATTCCTCCCTTACCCTGTCCAAAAAAATACGGCTTTTATTTCTTGAGGTCAGTTTGGCTATGGTCCTAGACTGGTTTTGATTCTTGTAACCCAGCAATTCTTTAACTGCTTCCAGACCGCACCACATACATAGCCTGTGGCAGGGTGGCCCTTCATTGCGAAATTACCTACCTCTATGTCTTTCTTATTTCCGGGTCTGGGTCACGCATGCACACCACCAGCGATCCACTGTGATTGGACACAGCAGCAGCCAGTCAGCGGGTCCGGCCGATCTGATGTTCACCGACACCTGCCGATCGTTCCAGAGAGAGGCAGAATGGTGGTCTGCCTATGTAAACAAGGCAGATCGCCGTTCTGTGAGAAGGGAGGATAGAGATACTGTGTTTCTGCTAAGCAGGAACACGGATCTCTGTCTTCCACCAGTCAAAGTACCTCCCCCACACAGTTAGAAACCACTCCTAGGGACACATTTAACCCTTTGATCGCCCCCAATGTTAAACCCTTCCAGTGTCAATGATACTGTGACAGTGCATTTTATTAGCACTGATCACTGTATTGGTGTCACTGGTTCTTAAAAAGTGTCAGTTAAGCCCCGTACACACGTACCGATCGTCGGCCGAACGATTGGCCGTCTTTTGTCCCCGGGCTGTCGTGTCCGCTGAAAAGTGCAAAAGACTGCACACGAATTTTGTCCGCCAACAACAGCTGACTGCAGAAGTGATGTCATGTGATGGTTAACTTTCCGTGTCTTTTTTCTTTTCTGAGCATGCCCAGTCTTGCAAATCTGCTGTCTGTCGGCCGAAATCTGTACTGACTGGCGAACAATCGGCCGTTCTGGTGTCGGCATACAAAAATTTTAATGCTTGCACGACAGATTCTGTTCGGCCGAAAGTGCGCTGTCGGCTGTCGGAAGCATCATACTAACAAGCCTACAATCGGCCGATCGGTCGTCGGCCGAATCTTTTCGGCCGACAATCTGCACGTGTGTACGGGGCTTACGTGTCTGATTTGTCTACCGCAATGTCACAGTCCAACAAAAAATCGCTGATAGCTTTTTACCAGAAACATGTAGCAGAATACATATTGGTCTAAACTGATAAAAATTAGATTTTTTTTATTTTTTTTATCTGCTGTATTTTATAGCAGAAAGAAAAAAAAATGTATTTTCAGAAATTTCGCTCTTTTTTTGTTTATAGCACAAAAAATAAAAACCGCAGAGGTGATCAAATACCACCAAAAGAAAGCTCTATTTGTAGGGAAAAAAAGACATACATTTTATTTAGGCACAGTGTCGCACGACCGCGCAATTGTCAGTTAAAGTAACGCAGTGCCGAATCGCAAAAAAATGGTGTGGTCATTAACCACTTAAGCCCCGGAGGATTTGGCTGCTAAAGGACCAGGGGTTTTTTTGCGATTTTTTACTGCGTGAATTTAACGGACAATTGCGCGGTCGTGCGACGCTGTACCTAAACGAATTTGACGTCCTTTTTTTCCCACAAACAGAGCTTTCTTTTGGTGGTATTTGATCACCTGTGCGATTTTTTGATCACGCGCTATAAACAAAAAAAGATCGTAAATTTTGCAAAAATAACAATATTTTTCACATTTTTTTATATGAAATTCCCCAAAAAAAAAAGTAAAAATCAAAATTTTTTAACATTTTTCGGGCAATTTGTTTTATGCTACCTATGTTTGGTAAAAAAAATCGCAAAAAGCGTATTTTGATTGGTTTGCGCAAAAGTTATCGCGTTTACTAACAAAGGGAAAGATTTTTGTCATTTTTGGTGGTTTTTTTTTTAACGCGTAATGGCGGCGATCTGCGATTTTTTTTTCGGTACTGCGACATTGCGGCGGACAGATCGGACCCTTGACTGACATTTTTGACACTTTTGGGGGTACCAGTGACATTACTGCAGTAATCAGTGCTATACAGTGCAGTGGTGGACCTCATGCTACAGATAGGATTGGCAGCAAGGATGGGAAATGTCATTATAATGGGGGACTTTAATTATCCTGATATAGACTGGGCAGAAGGAACCGCGCATTCAGCCAAGGCTCGGCAGTTCCTAAATGTTTTGCAGGACAATTTCATGGGTCAGATGGTGAATGCACCGACAAGAAACAATGCGGTACTTGACCTACTGATTACCAACAATACAGACCTGCTCACGGATATAGAAATACGGGACAACTTAGGGAACAGTGACCATAGGTCAATTGGTTTCAGTATTAATTACAGTAATAGGAAACACAAGGGTAATATAAGGACACTGAATTTCAAAAGAGCCAATTTCCCTAAACTGCGCTCGCTGCTAGAAAATATCAAATGGGATAGAACCCTGGGAACAAAGAACACGGAGGAAAAATGGGAGTGCTTCAAGAGCATACTTAACAAGGGGGTGGGCCAGTGCATTCCACAGGGAAATAAATTTAAAAGAGCAAAACTAAACCCTGGGTGGCTAAACTCCAACATAAAAATGTATATTAGAGCTAAAGAAAAGGCCTTCAAAAAATACAAGACTGAGGGGTCATTGGCAGCATTTAAGCATTATAAAGAGTGTAATAAGAAATGTAAAGATGAAATCAGGGCAGCTAAAATAGAACACGAGAGACATATAGCGGAGGAGAGTAAAAAGAACCCCAAGAAATTCTTTAAGTATATAAACAGTAAGAAAGCGAGGCCAGAACACATTGGCCCCATAAAAGATGATAAAGGAAAAATGGCCACTGAGGACAGAGAAAAGGCGGAAGTGTTAAATAATTTCTTTTCTTCAGTCTTCACAAAGGAATCGGGGGGCTACACGAACCCCGCTTGTAAGGCCGAACTAAATAATACACCTCAGGAAGTGCCGCCATGGCTAACAGAGGATAGACTTAGAGCTAAACTAGAGAAACTTAACATAAATAAATCCCCGGGACCGGATGGCTTGCACCCAAGGGTTCTAAATGAGCTCAGCCAGGTGATTGCCAGACCATTATTCTTGATCTTTAAGGATAGTTTACAGACAGGTATGGTGCCAGCTGATTGGAAAAAAGCCAACGTGGTACCAATATTTAAAAAGGGGCCGAGATATATCCTGGGTAACTATAGGCCGGTCAGCCTAACATCTGTAGTCTGCAAAATTTTGGAGGGGATGATAAGGGACCACATACAAGACTTTAGTAATGAAAACGGTATTATTGGTAGTAATCAGCATGGATTCATGAAAAATCGTTCATGCCAAACCAATCTATTAACCTTCTACGATGAAGTGAGATGCCACTTAGATAAAGGTAAGCCTGTGGATGTGGTGTATCTGGACTTTGCAAAGGCCTTTGACACCGTTCCCCACAAACGCTTACTGTACAAACTAAGGAAGGTAGGTATGGACCATAAGGTGAGTACCTGGATAGAGAACTGGCTCCAGGGGAGAGTACAGAGGGTGGTGATTAATGGGGAGTACTCGGATTGGGCGGGTGTGGAAAGTGGGGTCCCCCAGGGTTCTGTCCTGGGACCAATCCTGTTTAATTTATTCATAAATGATCTAGAGGAGGGGATATCGAGTACAATCTCAGTATTTGCAGATGATACTAAATTAGGCATGCCAATATCTTCTATGCAGGATGTGGAAATCTTGCAAGCAGACCTGAACAAAATAACGGGGTGGGCAACTACATGGCAGATGAGATTTAATGTAGAAAAATGTAAAGTAATGCACTTGGGGGCCAGAAACCAGAAAGCAAGCTACTCACTAGGGGGGGAACCTCTGGGTGAGTCTAGGATGGAAAGGGACCTGGGGGTACTGGTAGACAACAGGCTTGGAAGTGGCATGCAATGCCAAGCCGCTGCAAGCAAAGCCAACAGAATACTGGGATGTATAAAAAAGGGGATTCACTCCAGAAATAAAGAGATTATTCTTCCACTCTACAAGACTCTGGTCCGGCCACATCTGGAGTATGCTGTCCAGTTCTGGGCACCGGTCCTCAGGAAGGATGTGCTGGAACTGGAGAAAGTCCAGAGAAGGGCAACAAAAATAATTAGGGGAATGGAGGACATCGGCTATGAGGAAAGACTACAAGCACTGAACCTATTCTCTCTGGAGAAGAGACGCTTGAGGGGGGATATGATATCAATGTACAAATACTGTACTGGCGACCCTAGCATAAGGAACAAACTATTTAGAGTAAGGGAATACAATAAGACACGTGGCCACTCACTAAAACTAGAGGAAAGGCGGTTTAACCTTAAAGTGCGTAAGGGGTTCTTCACTGTAAGAGCGGTAAGGATGTGGAATTCTCTTCCGCAAGCAGTCGTATCAGCGGGGAGCATTGATAGTTTCAAAAAACTATTGGATGGACACCTTAAAGACCACAACATACAGGGGTATACAATGTACGGTTAAAAGCAAACACACACACATAGGTTGAACTGGATGGACTTGTGTCTTTTTTCAGCCTCACTAACTATGTAACTATGTAACTATGTAACATATGCACTGTTACTGCAAAAATGACACTGGCAGGGAAGGGGTTAACTTTATTGGACAGGGAGGGGTTAAGTGTGTCCTAGGGGCGTGATTCTAACTGTGTAGGGACATTCCTATTGGTGTAAAAGCAAAGATCAACCGTTCTACATAGTAGAACAGACAGATCTTCACTTTTACACAGGGAGAACTGACAGGCAGCTTGTTTACACAAGCTGCTCTGTCTTTCTCCCTTCACAGGAGCGATCGCAGTGTGACTGGCGGACATCGAGTCCGCCGGTCACACGCACTGACTTGTCTGTGAACGAGCCGCGGCGGGCGCGCGCCTCGGCAGGCGCGCGCCCGCCCGCGATAGGCTCGCAAGTCAGTGACAGGCGAGTGACGTACCGATACGTCACTCTGCCTGGCCGGGGCTGACCGCCGCAGTATATAGTCGTGCTGCGGTCGGCAACCGGTTAAGGGGGTAAAACCTTCCGGTCCAGAAGTGCTTAACTGCTTCCAGACTGCCCCGTGTACATATACTGCGGCAGGGCGTCTCTTCAACGCGAAATCACGTACCTGTACATCCTTTTTATAACCGGGTCTGTGGCGCGCATGAGCGTCACCATTGACCTGCTCCAGCTGTGTCTGGATACAGCGAGAGCCAATCAGCGGGTCCAGCAGACCTGATGTTTGCCGGCACCCATCGATCATTCCTGGGAGAGGCAGACTGACGGTTTGTCACAGAGGAAGATGGAGATCTTGTGTTTCTGCTAAGCAGGAACACGGATCTTTGTCTTCTCCAGTCAAAGCGCCTCCCCCACACAGTTAGCAAGCACTCCCAGGGAACACGTTTAACCCTTTGATTGCCCCTGATGTTAACCCTTTCTCTGCCAGTGTTATTCATACAGTGACAGTGCATTTTTTTAGCACTGATCCCTGTATTGGTGTTGCTGGTGCCCAAAAAGTGTCAGTTAGTGTCTGATTTGTTCGCTGCAATGTCGCAGTCCCACTAAAAATCGCAAATCCCCACCATTGCTAGTAAAAAAAAAAAAATCCAGAAATCTATCCCATAGTTTGTAGACGCGATAACTTTTGCGCAAAGCAATCAATATACACTTATGTGGACTTTTTTTTTTTTTTTACAACAAATATGTAGCAGAATACACGTTGGCCTACATTTTTGAAGAAATTCGATTTTTCTAAATTTCTTTATTGTGTATGTTTTACAGCAGAAATGAAAAAAATACTGTTTTTTTGTTTTTGTTTTAAAATTGTCGGCCTTTCTGTGTTTATAGCCCAAAAAATAAAAACAGCAGAGGATCAAATAAATAAATCACTAGTGCCGCGCAATTAAAGTGCTTCCAGTGTATAAATAAATAAATAAGTGCAAATAAATAAATAAGTGATCATGTCCTAATCTTCAATTAATTATATAAATATATTATATAATATATTATATATATATATATATATATATATATATATATATATATATATATATATATATATAAAATATATTATATTATATATTTATATGATTAATTGAAGATTTATTTATTTATTTGCAAGTGCTGGATTATCAGGTGTTAAAAATCAGACAAAATTGTGACCAAAATAGTAAAATATAAATATATAAATTGCCAAAATTCATATATAATTTCAAATATTTCATATAATTAGGTAAACAACATACACTCATAAAAAGTGACAATAGTGCTGTGAACGATCACCTCCATGATTGAATAAATAATCCACGTAAAAGTTAAAAGTGTGATCAAATAAACAGTCCACTTTCAAAGTGAAAAAGTGTATCAGAACAAATCCTCCGTGGTGAATCGCATCTTCACCTCAAATACCACCAAATGAAAGCTCTATTTGTGGAAAAAAAAAAAAAAGGACAACGATTTTATTTGGGTACAGCGTTGCACGACCGCGCAATTGTCAGTTAAAGTAACGCAGTGCTCTATCGCGAAAAATGGCCTGGTCATTAAGGGGGGGGGTGAAGTGGTTAACATTTAATCTTCAGCCGTTGGAACTGTAACCTCTTTGACGTATATCTGTTCTGCAGGGCCACTGATAGGGGGGGGACCACCATCATGGGGAATCGGTGCGGTCGGGCGGAGGGGCAATTACAGAAGGAAGCCCTGTGCGTCTCTCTGCAGCAGCTGAAAGCCAGTTTCTCCCCCTTCTACCAGCTTTCAGTTACTGTGGGGGAGAGACACAGACACAGGGCATCATTCCTGTATTTGCTTCTCCGATACTGATCCCCCTACCTGTTCTCCCCGTGTGCCCCTCCTTCACTGTTCCCCCCCCCCCCTCCCTCCTGCAGCGCTGCGGGCTTCCCTGTCCTTTAAAAAAAACAACAGATTGTAAAAAAAAAAAACAAGACAATTAAACATTGTAATAAATTAATTTAAAAAAAATGTAAAATTAAAATTGTAAACCTTTTTAACATTTAAAAAAAAAATATATATATATATATATATATATAATAATACTAATAATAATAATAAATATATATATTTATTTTTTTAATGTAAAAAACAATTAAAAAGGGTTAATTCACACAGGTTCTGGTATGTTTGTGTCCACTAATTACGATTTTAGTGTATTTTTAGTGAAAATATTGTCTTGACATATTCGGAGGGGGGGTGGGGGTATGATTTCTAACAGCAGCCCTGCTGTTCTGAATATATATATATTTCTATTTTGTACACACTGCTGATGTAACTCGTTTCTCAGAAAAATACAGACGTGACTTCCACTCTTTCTTGTGACTTCTTTAAAACAACAAAATTCAAAGAAAAACTGAAGAGGTAACTGGGGAAGTGTGTAGGTGACACAGGACCCGGGCAAAGCTTGGTAACTGTACACAAGTGTTTGCTATCACAACCAGAGTGATGCTTGCACTGGAGGAAGTCTTGTGCACTCACTCAGCTTCCTCTCTGGGGTTTGCATGGTTGGAGCGGTGTCAGCGTTATCTGTAGTTCAGCAGTTCTGCCCAATACACATTATCACTTTCACCACAAGAGTCATAATGGAAAATCCTTTAAAGCTGAACTTGCGGCACGAAAACTTTCAATAAGTATTCTCTACAATAGCCACAAAGGGTATAAACCCACTTTGTGCATACCAAATACCTTTACAAAAATATTACCTTGTAAAGGTGACGGTGACATCATAGTTATATAGTTAGTGAGGTTGAAAAAAGACATCAACCCATCCAGTTCAACCTATGATGTGTGTTTACCGTTAACCGTACATTGTATACCCCTGTATGTTGTGGTCTTTAACCACGTGCTGACCACCGCACGACTATCAGAGTTGTATAAAGTACTCGAAACCCATACTTGAGTAAAAGTACAAGTGCTCGATCAAAAAGTGACTTGAGTAGGATTTGTAGAAAAGTGACCGGAGGATTTGGCTGCTAAACGACCAGGGGGTATTTTGCGATTCGGCACTGCGTGAATTTAACGGACAATTGCGCGGTCGTGCGACGCTGTACCTAAACGAATTTGGCGTCCTTTTTTTCCCACAAACAGAACTTTCTTTTGGCGGTATTTGATCACCTGTGCGATTTTTTGATCACGCGCTATAAATAAAAAAAGAGCGTAAATTTTGCAAAAATAGCAATATTTTTCCTTTTTTTTATATGAAATTCGCCCAAAAAAAATGTAAAAATCAAAATTTTTTAACATTTTCGGCCAATTTGTTTTATGCTACCTATGTTTGGTAAATAAAATCGCAAAAAGCGTATTTTGATTGGTTTGCGCAAAAGTTATTGCGTTTACTAACTAAGGGAAAGATTTTTGTCATTTTTGTTGGTTTTTTTTTTAACGCGTAATGGCGGTGATCTGCGATTTTTTTTGCGGGACTGCGACATTGTGGCGAACAGATCGGACCCTTGACTGACATTTTTGACACTTTTGGGGGTACCAGTGACATTTCTGCAGTAATCAGTGCTATATATATGCACTGTTACTGTAAAAATGACACTGGAAGGGAAGGGGTTAATTTTATTGGAGAGGGAGGGGTTAATGTATGCCTGGTGCTTACTGACGTGTGGGGGGGGGAGGTGACTGTGTGACAGAAGGACAGATCGGATGTCCAGCTATGCTGAACACTCCGATCTGTCAGTCCCTGTCACTATGGAGATCCGCCCGCTGTGTTTACACACAGCGGGCGGATCTCCAGACTCGATCCCCGACGATCGGGGCAGAGCAGCGGCAATCGCCGCTGCTCCTCCGCTGGCCCGACTCCCGCTGTGAATGAACACAGCGGGAGCGAGCCTCCGGCGGCGCGCGAGCGCCGCCCACAAGGGGCGGAGTCCAGCGACGTAGGTCTACGTCGCTGGACGGGATCGCGGCACTTTGCCGCAGTAGCCTCCATGTGAGCGGAGGTAAAGTGGTTAAGTACAGTAGTGAAGTAGTTCTACTTAGTTACTATACATCTTTGACGACTATACACGGCGGCAGTCAAAGTGACGTAGGGGTAGGTCGCTCGCCCACGAGCCTGTAGGGGGCGAGCGTGCGCCACCGGCGGCGCGCTCCCGCCCCCGCTCGTTCCCTGCGGAGCCAGTGCCTGTGACCGATGGCTCCGATGGCCACCGGTCACTCATGATCTCCCGCAGGAGAGGGAAAGGGACAGACAGCTGATGTAAGCTCTAACGAGCAGGGCCCTCTAAATCCTTCTGTCTTGAACTGTATTGTAACTGTATTGTGTTCCCTCACATTGTAAAGCGCTGCGCAAACTGTCGGCGCTATATAAATCCTTTATAATAATAATAACAATAATGTAAACACAGCCGTCTGTCATTCTCACTTAGGCTCCGTTCACATGTAGGCGTTTTGGGGAGTTTTTCTGCTCTAGGATCAGCTCTCAAAACACCCAACAAGATTAATCCTATTCATTTCAATGGCCCCTGTTCACATCTGAGCGTTTTGACGATGTGAGCAAAACGCCCAACGCTCAAAGTACTTGAGCTTCTTTTTGGGCAGATTACAGGCGTTTTCCATTGGTCTCTATTCAATCTAAAAACGCCTGTAAAACACGGTAAAAATCGCGGTAAATAATGCGTGAAAACGCTACGCTCAAGTGTGAATGTAGCCTAAAGTAATCACAGAGGCTATGCGATCCTGCTATGTAGGATCGCATGTCTCTGTGATTACATCACAAGCCACGCCCCCCCCCCACAGTTAGAATCATGCCCCTAGGGACAAACTTAACCCCTTGATCACCAGTAAGGTTAACCCCTTCCCTGCCAGTGTCATTTTTACAGTAACAGTGCATATTTTTAGCACTGATTACTGTAGTAATGTCACTGGTCCCCCCAAAAGTGTCAAAAATGTCAGTCAGGGGTCCGATCTGTCCGCCGCAATGTTGCAGTCCCGCAAAAAAAATCGCAGATCGCCGCCATTACTAATTTAAAAAAAAACCAATAAAAATGACATAAATCTTTCCCATAGTTAGTAAACACAATAACTTTTGCGCAAACCAATCAAAATACGCTTATTGCGATTTTTATATTTTTATTATTTTTTTTACCAATAAATATGTAGCAGAAAATAAATTGGCCTAAAATGTTAAAAAAATTTTGATTTTTAAATTTTTTTTTTAATTTCATATAAAAAAATTTGAAAAATATTGTTATTTTTTCAAAATTGTCGCTCTTTTTTTATTTATAGCGCAAAAAATAAAAATCGCACAGGTGATCAAATACCACCAAAAGAAAGCTCTATTTGTGGGGAAAAAAGGACGTCAATTTCATTATGGTGCAGCGTCGCACGACTGCGCAATTGTCCGTTAAATTCACGCAGTGCCGAATCGCAAAATAGGGCCTGGTCTTTTAGCAGCCAAATCCTCCGGGGCTTAAGTGGTTAAGGTGCCCATCTAATAGTTTTTCGAAACAATCGATGCTCCCTGCTGATAGGACTGCTTGTGGAAGAGAATTCCACACCCTTACTGCTCTGACAGTAAAGAACCCCTTACGTATTTTAAGGTTAAACGTTTTTTCCTCTAGTTTTAGTGAGTGGCCACGTGTCTTATTGAATTCCCTTTCTCTGAAAAGTTTGTTCCTTATGCTAGGGTCACCAGTACACTATTTGTACATTGATATTAGAAATCGACCGATTATCGGCAACACCGATATATCGGGGCCGATATGCACTTTCCCTGATATATCGGAATCGGCCCCTGAGGTTACCGATATTGCAGATATTTAGGGAAAGTGCATGTCCTGGGGTGATGCCTGCAGCTAGAGGCATCCCCCCGGTACCGGTATCCATAGCCGACGGTCGGCTGACTTGTAATGACAACCGATGCTGAGAAGCCACTTGGCTGTCATTACAAGGAGTGGGAGGGGACGTCCCCACCCGCCACCTTCTGCGGCTCACCCGGGTCTCCCGTCCCACCGGGAGACCCGGGCATCCTACCTCCACTGCCGAAGAGAAGACCCGGTGTAGCATGAAGATGTGTCCCCGTGAAAGCCGGTCTCCATGTAAAAAACCTGGAAGTGATGTCACATCACTTCCGGGTACTCAGCGCCGAATTAAAAAAATGCTTTTCAGTGCCGAGGAGGGGTTTGGGGTCTTTTAGACCCCCCCCCCCCCCCGATCCCTCCACAAGGAGTACCCTCAGAAAAAAATACATTTTTTTTACATGTCCGAAAATATCAGCCGATACCGATATCCGATGACCAATATTAGTATCGGCATTAAAAAAACGATATCAATCGATCACTAATTGATATCTTATCCCTTCTCAATCGTCTCTTCTCCAGAGAGAACAGGTTCAGTGCTTGTAGTCTTTCCTCATAGCTGATGTCCTCCATTCCCCTAATTATTTTTGTTGCCCTTCTCTAGACTCTCTCCAGTTCCAGCACATCCTATCATCACAGAGCTGTACATAGCCTGTGCAGCGGGCAGGGCTGTGGGAGGAGCCCATGTATTGGATCTTAATGTACGCTTGATGCAGGGCCATCTTACCGAATGGGCACGCTGGGCAGTTGCCCGGGGGCCCCACCTGCCCAGGGGGCCCCACCTGCCCAGCAACACAGCCCCAGCCAAGCATTCGTCCTGATTCCTATGTGCTTCCCGCCACCGAACTTAGCAGGTGACAAGCGCCTGTCGGCCCTGTGCTGCTGTCAGGCCACTTGGGCCTTGGAGGGGGAGCCCACAACTGCAGGAATGCCTGTCCACCTCCACAGGAACAGGCACACACAGGACAGTCGAGTGTGTGTGTTCACCAGACCCAGCCACTGAACTTGGAAGCTGTCATTACCCTGGCACTGCTGTACCAATAAATATCGCCTTATCGATAATTTGCATTTTTAGATAATAATATATGCCAAGCGCAGTTTATTTATGTATTTCAGGTACTTATATAGCGCTGTCAATTTACGCAGCATTTTACATATACATTGTACATTCACATCAGTCCCTGCCCTCAAGGAGCTTACAATCTAAGGTCCCTAACTCACATTCACATAGCTCCCAACTGTCCCTGATTTGGAGGGACTGTCCTTGATTTGGAACAAAGTCCCTCTGTCCCTCTTTCCTCCTCATTTGTCCCGCATTCATACATACATATACTAGGGCCAATTTAGACAGGAGCCGATTAACCTACCAGCATGTCTTTGGAGAGTGGGAGGAAACCGGAGTACCCGGAGGAACCCCCCACAGGCACAGGGAGAACATGCAAACTCCAGGTAGGTAGTGCCACGGTTGGAATTTGAACTGATGACTCTAATGCTGCTAGGAAAGCGCTAACCACTTAGCCATTGTGCTGCCCCAATAGCAGCTTTTGTATGACAGCCACCAGGATTATGGAGGACCAGCAATCATTCAGTAGAGCATCACGCACCTAGAGAAAGCTGTGTGGGTTGCCAAAGGTTTGAGGCCGCAGGCCATATCAGACGGCTCCGCGGGCCATGGGTTGAACATGCCTCTTTGCAGCCACTTCCTCTCTACCAGTGGCGGCCCGTACATTAGGGGCGCAGGGGCGCCGCCCCCCCCTATCCATGCGTCCGGCCCCCTAATCTACATGCAGGGCGCCAGACGCATTGGATTCCAATGGGGTTTTTTTTTTATGAAGCACGTGATTAGAGCCAGAGGCTCTAATAGGCTTCAAAAAATGGTGGGCTCGGGGCGCAGAGCACTGTGCCCACCCAGAGGTGTGACGCTATTGCCACCCTGATTCTCCTCTCGACCAATCAGGAAGCGGGTCCTTAGACCTGTTTCCCGATTGGCCAAAAGGAGAAGGCATCCTATTGGCCAAGGAGGGAGGAGACAGCCGCCGAGAGGGAACATGGGGACTGAGGGGGAAGCTGCCGCCACCTGTCAGCCCCGCGGAGCAAGGTAAGTAAACCTGCGGGGGGGGGGTCCGTCTATCGCTGGAGTGATTGGAGGGGGGTCCGTCTGCCGCTGGAGTGATTGTAGGAGGTTCCGGGGGGGGGAGGGGTCCGTCTGCCGCTGGAGTGATTGTAGGAGGTCCCGGGGGGAGGGGTCCGTCTGCCGCTGGAGTGATTGGAGGGGGGTCCGTCTGCCGCTGGAGTGATTGGAGGGGGGTCCGTCTGCTGCTGGAGTTATTGGAGAGGGGGTCTGTCTGCCGCGGGAGTGATTGAAGGGTGCTCCGGGTCTGCCTCTGGAGTGATTGGGGGGGTCCGTCTGCCGCTGGAGTGATTGGAGGGGGGTCTGTCTGCCGCTGGAGTGATTGAAGGGTGCTCCGGGTCTGCCTCTGGAGTGATTGGGGGGGTCCGTCTGCAGCTGGAGTGATTGGAGGGGGGGTCTGTCTGCCGCTGGAGTGATTGGAGGGGGGGTCTGTCTGCCACTGGAGTGATTGAAGGGTGCTCCGGGTCTGCCTCTGGAGTGATTGGGGGGGTCCGTCTGCCGCTGGAGTGATTGGAGGGGGGGTCTGTCTGCCGCTGGAGTGATTGAAGGGTGCTCCGGGTCTGCCTCTGGAGTGATTGGGGGGGTCCGTCTGCCGCTGGAGTGATTGGAGGGGGGGTCTGTCTGCCATTGGAGTGATTGGAGGGGGGGTCTGTCTGCCGCTGGAGTGATTGGAGGGGGGTCTGTCTGCCGCTGGAGTGATTGAAGGGTGCTCCGGGTCTGCCTCTGGAGTGATTGGGGGGGTCCGTCTGCCGCTGGAGTGATTGGAGGGGGGGTCTGTCTGCCGCTGGAGTGATTGAAGGGTGCTCCGGGTCTGCCTCTGGAGTGATTGGGGGGGTCCGTCTGCCGCTGGAGTGATTGGAGGGGGGGTCTGTCTGCCATTGGAGTGATTGGAGGGGGGGTCTGTCTGCCGCTGGAGTGATTGGAGGGGGGTCTGTCTGCCGCTGGAGTGATTGAAGGGTGCTCCGGGTCTGCCTCTGGAGTGATTGGGGGGGTCCGTCTGCCGCTGGAGTGATTGGAGGGGGGGGTCCGTCTGCCGCTGGAGTGATTGGAGGGGGGGTTTGTCTGCCGCTGGAGTGATTGGAGGGGGTTCCGGGGGGGGGTCCATCTGCCGCTGGAGTGATTGGAGGGGGGTTCCGGGCCTGCCGCTGGAGTAATTGGGGGGATCCGTCTGCCGCCCCCTGCCCCCCCCCCCCCCCCGACTGATGAAGCACCAGCTGCCACTGCTCTCTAAATGCACTCCAGTGATGGCTGCATGGCATGTCTCAGGGGTTTCTTCCATTAAGCCCATGTGACATGGAGACAACACTTGAGCACAATTGGGAGACAAAGGGAGAACCTTTTCACTCTATAACAAATAGTACCTAAAGAAGGATTTCCATGGCAGGATCAACAAGATTTATTTTAATGAAAAATATTGAAAATGACTTTTGAAATGAAATGAACACGTTACAGCTTATGTGAGATTTTCGTGATTGGGTTTATGTCTACTTGAAACGATTTGTTTGGTCTTCCCTGCCCTCTAATCTGCTGTTTGTTTATATCCCGCGCCTGACAAACCATAAAAAAGGGGCTAATGCAACCCAGGCCTGGAATCTGCTGCTTTTAGGCCTCCATAAAGACGGCTCTTCTGGGGGCCTGGAACATTCCCACTGCCGCATGCCAGATTACTGCTTGGAAATGGCACGCCAAAAAAAAAGAAAAGAAAGATATAATAATAGAATTTGAAGATCGGCCAGATTTTTAGAGAAGTCAGAGAACCGCCAACTTTTTCCCAGAGAAGAGGAGATGAAATCACGATAGGCGTGCATAGGCGGACGCTCGGAGCACGGTAGCCACAAGTTTCCCCTCTTCTTCTCTAGGCATCTTGTCTTCATTTCCTTTTTTATTGCCAGTTTTCATGAGAAGGACAGTTTGTATCTAAATGTATCAAACACAGATCCACAGCCATCCCCAGTGAGACGGCTCCCCTGTGAGTGGCTGGTGAGTGGTCTGAGAAATAAAATGGGCCAGTTGGTTGGAGTGCAGCATGGCTTGATCAAAGCAGCCAATTGGAGGATGCCAAAGCGACCCCCCTCCCCCCCCAAGCTTTTCATGCAAATAATTCCTCGTACACACGATCAGATAATCGGGCGACTTATCGTTCGCATTTTGCTGCATGATGCTAGTATCTAATTCAACAATGCGTACTAAACGTATGATTTTTTTCGTACGATTCTGGAAAAGCTTCCTGATTTGCGTAGCTACGTATCAGATGGTGCAAAATAAAAACGATGGCGGCCAGGCTTTTTTCGGGTTATTTTCGTGTTTCTGATCATGCACGGTCTTTGTCTATCGATTTTTAGTGAACGCATACTGTATTGATTTACCACTTCTGGACCGGAAGGATTTTCCCCCTTAACCACTTGCCAACCGCCGCAAATACATATACTGCGGCTGTCAGCCCCTCACAGGCAAAGTGACATACCGGTACGTCACTAGCCTGTGAGGCTCTGGGGAGCGAGCGCGCGCCGCCGGAGGCGCGCTCCCGCTCCCGCGCGGTCACGGACCCCCCCCGCACTTGTGAGCGGCGGACCCGATGTCCGCCACTCACTCACGATCGTCCGTGACAGCGGGAGAAAGGCAGGTGGCTAGTGTAAACAAGCCGCCTGTCATTCTCCCCTGTGTAGAAACAATGATCATACGGTTCTACTATGTAGGACCGTTGATCATTGTTCCTACACCTCAAGCCACAGCCAATCACAGTTAGAATCACGCCCCTAGGGGCACACACAGCCCCTCCCTCTCAAAAAAAAGTTAACCCCTTCACTACCAGTGTAATTTTACAGTAACAGTGCATATGTATAGCACTGATTACTGTAGTAATGTCACTGGTAACCCCAAAAGTGTCAAAAATGTCAGTCAAGGGTCCGATCTGTCCGCCCCAATGTCGCAGTCCCACAAAAAAAAATCGCAGATCGCCGCCATTACGCGTTAAAAAAAAAAACAACAAAAATGACAAAAATCTTTCCCTTTGTTAGTAAACGAGATAACTTTTGTGCAAACCAATCAAAATACGCTTTTTGTGATTTTTTTTACCAAACATATGTAGCATAATACAAATTGGCTGAAAATGTTAAAAAAATTTTGATTTACATTTTTTTTTGGGGAATTTCACATAAAAAAATGTGAAAAATATTGTTATTTTTGCAAAATTGACGCTCTTTTTTTGTTTATAGCGCGTGATCAAAAAATCGCACAGGTGATCAAATACCACCAAAAGAAAGCTCTGTTTGTGGGAAAAAAAGGACGTCAAATTCGTTTAGGTACAGCATCGCACGACCGCGCAATTGTCCGTTAAAATCACGCAGTGCCGAATCACAAAATACCCCCTGGTCAGGAAGGGGGTAAAATCTTCCGGGGCTTAAGTGGTTAAAGAGGAAGTAAACCCTCCTCTGCAACTTTTACCACAGTAAATACACGGCGTGTGGTTGACAACCGGTTAAAAATGGTAAGGATCCCCATTAAGGGTGAGTGATCCCATGATCCCATGAAAACTCAAATTTGACAAGAATTGTCTCCTTTTCAAGCCTAACTCCTATCATTTTTTTGGTAATTTGAATAAATAATAATAATTTCAGGTTTCTATATCCGGTGGAAAACCCAGTGCAGAGATTTTTCCTTTATTCCCTGTACTAGTGACAACAGGATAAATGGAATGGATCAGTTGCCATTGGCACAGGAGGCCCTAGACAGTAATAAATATATTGTTAAAAGTTTTAACCTTCCCCAGCTATTCTAATAATGGGTTTCTGCCTACGTAGTGCATCCCTGGAGGAGCCATTGGCTTTAATGGTCCCGTTTCCCCAACTTAGGGCACACACAGCCAGGAACACGGTATTCTCTTCATTCTCACTGGCTCAAATAAACAGCCTAGGGGCATATTTTATTATTTCAGATTAGAACTTGAATGGGTATAGAGGAGACATGAGATAACTGGAAGAACTGTATTGACTGAGGACACCTCTCTTCTCACTACTCTGACAGAGACCTTCCATCTTGCTGGGAAAATGCCTATAACTTGCTTCTTTGTAGAACTGAAAATTGCACAGAGTTTCTAGGGCACAGGTTGAGGTCAGTACTCCCAGAATCATCAGTTGCCTCCTCCTTATATCCACCAGGCAATCTTCAGTGAGGAGAGGCACAGACCCATGATACCACAGGACCACTGGACACTTCCCCCAACCTCCACTGGGTATCCTTCAGTGATCTTCTCCAGACTGTATAAGAGAATTCCCAGATTTTATAAAATAGCCCCCCCCCCCCTCCCAGCTCAGACTATAGCTGGTACATAGATGACCTCCAAGCAGCCTCTCCAGAAGCCCCCCCCCCCCCCCCCAGACAGGCAGTGCTGAACCCAGGATTCAACAACTCTCTGCTCCAGAATTATGATCCAAGACCACAGTATTTATTGGCTCTCCAGTCACCTTCTGGACACACCTCCACCAGGGTCGGGACAATGGGAAGGCAGGGGGGCAGTTGCCCTGGGTGCAATGGTTTATTACAGGGATGGGGGGGGCGCCTTGACCCTAACCCTAAGGGAAAGGGGGGCACAGGTTGGCATCCTTGCCCTGGGCACTGGATGACCTTGTCCTGGCACTGACCTCCACCGGGATTGGCTGGGTCACCATAAATATTCAAGCTCCCACTCTATTCTTCCTTCCATTATAATTCTATAATTCTCTAGAATGCAGGGGGAAGTAATCAGACCAACAGCCTATGGAACACTGAGCAAACTATAACAATTAGCCCCCTGCTCCACTGATTACAGAGGAGCTAAACTAAATTTACATAGCAGCCTACACTAACCAGAAAGGGTGCACCTATTTCCCCATTGGAGAGATTATTCATCATTTCCTTTCCTGCCAGGAAATGTTGCAAACTCTCCCCAGTATAGACACAGCAGTAAAACCTGAGAGTGGCTCCACAACTTCCATGCTTCATCAAACTAAAGCCCCGTACACATGTACCGATTGTTGGCCGTGAATTTTCGGCCGCCGCCCGATCGGCCGATTATCGGCTTGTTAGTATGATGATTCCGACAACCGACTGCGACTTTCCGGCCGAACAAAATCTGGTGTGCATGCTATACAATTTTTGTTGGCCGTCACCAGAACAGCCGATTGTTCGTCAGTCAGTACAGATTTCGGCCGACAAAAGTCAGATGAGCAAGACTGGGCATGCTCAGAGAAGAAAAAATACACGAAAAGTAGACCAGAACATGACATCACTTCTGAAGTTGGTTGTTGTTGGCCGAGAAAATTCGTGTGCAGTCTAGAGCACATTTCAACCAACACAGCAACACTGGACAAAAGACGGCCGATCGGTCGGCCAACAATCGGTACGTGTGTACGAGGCTTAAATATAAAGTTGTGGCTGGAGTTCGGCTTTAATTTTTAAGAGTGGATTGAAAAATTTACTGGGCAAACCATAGCGCAGATGCTTCGGATATGGCATTACCAGACGTTGGGCATGAGCCGCCAAGGACCACATTTTCATCTTTGAGTTTCTCCTCCTTCTTACGGTCTTTGACTCAGATAAATGAGTTGTATTTATCCTCCGTCCATGGGAGCACAGCTATCTGTACTAATCAGTACTGCTCTGTCCAATTACCCAATGCTGCTAATTACACCCATTTGTCAAAATGAATGCTGCGTCCTCGCGTTTATGTCTAGAAAGAATTATTCTTATGTGACCCCGCCATGTGACACAACGCCAACTTGTAATTACCGATGTAGGAGCTGCTGCTTTCCTCTCTCTGCAGACTTCAGCTAATTACATATTGGGAAAGCACGTCCTATCCATGAGCCGGTATGTACTGGAACTGCCATAAATACCCAGATCTCCAACACAGACCTTTTAATTAATTTTTTTATGGTTGGCTGAGGGTTCAAAACATTTTTCTGACCTTAAAAAAGTTGAAAGTAATGTGGCAACCCTGGTGCACTCACTTCAATTCACCTTGATCTGGGAATCCTTACACCACTGTTTTCTTGTTATTCTGTATTCTCTCAACTTCTCTTTTTGACACTGTTTTTTCTTAATGATGGATATTCATTCTCAAGTTTCAGATTTATTGGACAGTACTTTTTATTGTGCATGTTGGGTATACGGGTGGGCTGTCGCCTTCCCTGGCACAGGTTGTTCCCGATAGGGGTGCCGGAGGGTGGTGAATTGGCTCCCCCTCTGCCCAAAGCGAATTTGTACTGGGTCCGTTGGAGGTACATAGTCATATTGTCCACTTATACGCTTTTGATCATTGTATAAACTCTATGACCTCTTGATATAAATAATCGATGCATGTTCATTTTTGTTAAATGTTGTCTGTTAAATGCAAAAATCTCAATGTAGTACCCTCCCAGGTAGGTGCTAGGCAACCTATAGGGGGGCCTTGTCTGCTTATCAGATGGGCCTAATTGTTCAGCTAGGCTGTCATGTGCTTTCAGGTGTGACTATTGAGTCTGGGGAGTCTCCCCACTGTGTCCAATGAGGGCTCTTATTGGACAGTGGAGGAAACCTGGCCAATGGCACACCAGGGCTTGTTTCAATCCCAGAGGGCAGAATCTGCCGCATTTCCTCCTGGGATGGGGTATAAGTCTGAGGAATAGACAAATATGTATACAGCGCTATATAAAATCAAATAAAGTGACAATGTGCATCATATAAATCAATAAACTCGCTTACAGTGCAATATATATTCCTCTTAGGTACAAGAATATATATTGCACTGTAAGCGAGTTTATTGATTTATATGATGCACATTGTCACTTTATTTGATTTTATATAGCGCTGTATACATATTTGTCTGTAGTTAATTTCTCCCGTTAGTGAAGGAGGTTCTATATAGCTGCTGTATTTTCATTATGTGTCCCATATTATTGGGTCTTAACACTATACCACTTTATATTTAATTGCGCTGATTTACCTTTTTGCATAAGTCTGAGGAAAGCACATGACCGGATGTCTTTGGCGGGAAGCAGAGTCCCAGGAAGGAGGTGACAGCTGTCTCTCCTCCTGTCAGCGTTAGGCAGGTTTACTAGGCGGTCGGCCTAGGAGGACAGATGGTTGAGCTGAGCTGCAGAGAGGGATCCAGTGTGCTGAGGACCGAGCAGAGCTGCTGGGGCAGGAGTTTTCAGGAAAGCAGTGTCGTGAGTACTGTAAACTGCCCAGGGGTCTGCCTAGGATAGGGGACCACTCCAGAAGGTTGGAGGGATCCAGGAGCCAGCTAACCGGGAAAGGGGGCTTAGTAAGGGGGTGCCAGAGCCTAAGCCCTGAAGAGCAGTTTAGGAGAGAGGGTGCCAGTGAGGGCCCTGAAGAGTTCAGAGTTGCAGCAGTGTTTTCAAGTGGCTACCTCAGCAAGGACGGCTAAAGGGAGCAGTACAAAGGACTTTGTGTCATCTGAGAGTGACAAAGTCAGTTCAGGATCACCAAACAGCAAGTCAGCGTTAACCAGTGCCAACCGGCGTTGACCGGCATTCAGCCATCGTCAAGTCAGCGCCAGAAGGCATTCTTTCAAGTTGTCCCACTATTATTGTGTATAGTTGAGCCAGAGGAGTATCCCATTCATCTCTTCTCCCATCCAAGTTCTCAATAAATATAAAAACCCAAAGATACTGGACTGTTTCTTGCCTCAGTGCTCACACTTGGAGAAGATGCTTTAATGTGCTGTTGTTACTAGCAGTAACCCTGGCGGACCCACATCCAGCAAAATGGCTGGGAATCCTGCTACAGAAATAGTAACACGTAGGGGCCAGAATAATCACACAGTGGTGGTTTCTGGTCAAGAGGACTAATCATATTGTTATCTGGGCTTTCTGCAAGAGTCTAGTCTGGTCGATTTTGGTGTGTCTGGGATCACAGTACCCCAAGACTGAGCAACGCTTCTGGAAAAATTCCCCCTACTGGAGGAAGAAAAGGTCAAACCTTCTGATAAGGCCTCCCTTATAGTTTACCTAGCACCTACCTGGGGAGGGTACTACATTTCAATATTCTGCACTCTAAAAGTCAGTGTAGTTGGGATCCTGGACCCCAACTGTCAGTGTGTCATTGTTCTGAACTTCAAATGTCTGTGTAGCCAGTACCCCAAACCCCAAGTGTCAGTATTCCACTATCCTAGACTCCAGATATCTGCGTATCCAGTATTCCGGACCACAAGTGTCAATATTCCAGTATTTTGGATTCCGGATATATGTGCAGCCAATTTTCTGGACTCCTAGGGGGATTTACCAAAACTGGAGCATGCAAAATCTGGTGCAACTCTGCATAGAAACCAGTCAACTTTCAGGTTTTATTGACAACGCTTAATTGAAAAAGCTGAACTAGAAGCTGATTGGCTACCAAACACAGATGCATCAGATTCTGAGTGCTCCAGTTAAAGTAAATCAACCCCCAAGTGTCGGTATGCCATTAATATCAGACCTCAAGTGTTATAGGCAGAGATGTATAGTAACTAAGTAGAACTACTTCACTACTTTACTTAAGTACCGAAATCTGTACTTTCCTAGAGTAGAATTTTTTTTCTCCTACTACCACTTTTACTTCACTACATTTTTTCGATGATTTCAATACTTCTACTCCGATATTTTTTTTTTGTGCTGCATAGTTACTCGTTACTATTATAAAAATTACCACTGCCAGAACAGTAGATGGCAGGTTTCATGAAGCTCAAAAAAATGTGTATAATGTCATGTGTACTTTTGACTTCTTTTGACTTCTTTCTTTAACCACTTGCCGACCGCCGCACTATTTACTGCGGCGGTCAGCCCCTCACAGGCAGAGTGACGTAGGTCTACGTCGCTTGCCTGTGAGGGTCTAGGGAGCGAGCGCGCGCCCCCGGAGGCGTGCTCTTGCTCCCGAGTGGTCACGGACCCCCCCGCGCGTGTGACCAGCGGACCCGATGTCCGCTGGTCACTCGGCGATCGTCGGGGGAGAGGGAGAAAGTCAGGCGGCTAATGTAAACAAGCTGCCTGTCATTCTCCCCGGTGTATGAATGATGATCATACGGTTCTACTATGTAGAACCGTTGATCACTGTTCATACATCTGAAGCCACAGCCAATCACAGTTAGAATCACGCCCCTAGGGACACACATAGCCCCTCCCTCTCAAAAAAAGTTAACCCCTTCACTGCCAGTGTAATTTTACAGTAACAGTGCATATGTATAGCACTGATTACTGTAGAAATGTCACTGGTAACCCCAAAAGTGTCAAAAATGTCAGTCAAGGGTCCGATCTGTCCGCAGCAATGTCGCAGTACCGCAAAAAAAATCACAGATCGCCGCCATTACGCGTTAAAAAAAAACAACAAAAATGACAAAAATCTTTCCCTTTGTTAATAAATGCAATAACATTTGCGCAAACCAATTTAACATTTTTAATTTTTTGGTAAACAGTTTTTTACCAAACATATGTAGCATAAAAAAAATTGGCCGAAAATTTTAAAAAATTTTGATTTTTAAATTTTTTTGGGGGGAATTTCATATAAAAAAATTTGAAAAATATTGTTATTTTTGCAAAATTGATGCTCTTTTTTTGTTTATAGCACATGATCAAAAAATCGCACAGGTGATCAAATACCACCAAAAGAAAGCTCTGTTTGTGGGAAAAAAAGGACCTCAAATTCGTTTGGGTACAGTGTCGCATGACCGCGCAATTGTCCGTTAAATTCACGCAGTGCCGAATCGCAAAATACCCCCTGGTCTTTTAGCAGCCAAATCCTCCGGGGCTTAAGTGGTTAATAACTTTAACTTTAATAACTTTAACTTTAATAAACTTTTGACTTCTTTCTTTAATAACTACATAACACAGTACTTGTACTTTTACTTTCAGTACTTGAGTAGCAATTTTTTTAAAAAAACTACTGGTACTTTTACTTTCAGTACTTGAGTAGCAAAATTAAAAAAAAAAAACTACTTGCAATACTTAAGTCCAACATTTTTGAATACTTTAGTACTTCTGCTCAAGTCACTTTTTGATCGAGCACTTGTACTTTTACTCAAGTATGGGTTTCGAGTACTTTATACAACTTTGGTTATAGGGTTATTATTTTGGATTCCAAATGTTAGTGTACCAATATCATGGACCCCAAGCGAGTGTCAGTGTATCTTTACTCTAGACTCCAAATATCAGTGTAGCCAGTATCCTAATCCCTAAGTGTCAGTATTCCGGTATTCTGGATTACAAATATCTGTGTAGTCAGTATTCTGGACTCCACGTGTCAGTATGCTATAGGTATTGGACCCCAAGAGTTAGAGGGTTTTCATTCTGGACTCCAAATGTCAGTATAACCCATATCCTCCTGAACCCCAAGTATTAGTGTGTCATTGCTCTGGGTTCTAAATATCAGAGTAGCCAGTGGCCTGGTCTCCAAGTGTCAGTATTCCAATATTAAGAGCTCCAGATATCTGTGTAGCCAATGCCCCACACCCCCAGTGTCAGCATTGCAGTATACTGGACTCCAAGTCTCAGTATGTCATCAGACCCAAGTGTAATTTTGGACCCAGCTTTCATGGTTTCAATGGTCACTTCCATTTTAACACGTTTAATGGGAAACTGTCACCTTATCCATGTAAAGCCATTGTGGTTGATTTACTAAAGGCAAATGAGCTGTTTACTTTGCATTGGAAGTTACATTTTGCAAGGACATTTTCCCCAGAGTTTATTGATTGTGGTGAAATATCACTTTGCAATGAATACCCAATCATGTGATAGAGAAAAGAAAAGAAAAAAACAGCATTTTTGCTTGCACGTGATTGGATGATGCAGGTTAACAGAGCTTCACCCCATTATAAGCTCTAGGGTTAATCCCTTTCAAAATGCAACTTCTCTTGCAAAGTGAACCATCTATTTGCTTTTATTAAATCAACTCCATTGCCTCTGGAAAGGCCAAACCCCCAACCAGAGTTGTGTTAAGTACTCGAAACCCATACTTGAGTAAAAGTACAAGTGCTCGATCAAAAAGTGACTTAAGTAAAAGTACAAGTGCTCGATCAAAAAGTGACTTGAGTAAAAGTACAAGTGCTCGATCAAAAAGTGACTTGAGTAAAAGTACAAGTGCTCGATCAAAAAGTGACTTGAGTAGAAGTACTAAAGTATTCAACATTTTTTGTACTTAAGTATTGCAAGTAGTTTTTTTAAAAATTTTGCCACTCAAGTACTGAAAGTAAAAGTACCAGTAGTTTTGAAAAAAAAATTGCTACTCAAGTACTGAAAGTAAAAGTACAAGTACTGTGTTATGTAGTTATTAAAGAAAGAAGTCAAAAGTTTGAACATCATATTGTTTTTTATTATTTCAAATGCAGCTTTTATTTATACATACAGTAGCTTTTATTTTCGTATGCGCTGATAATACACATGTTTTGAGCTTCATGAAACCTGCCATCTACTGTTCTGGCAGTGGTAATTTTTATAATAGTAACGAGTAACTATGCAGCACAAAAAAAAAAAAAATATCGGAGTAGAAGTATTGAAATCATCGAAAAAATGTAGTGAAGTAAAAGTGGAAGTAGGAGAAAAAAACTCTACTCCAGGAAAGTACAGATACTGCCTTTCTGTACTTAAAGCGGAGTTCCACCCAAAAGTGGAACTTCCGCTTTAGGGAGTCCTGACCCCCCGACATGCCACATTTGGCATGTCATTTTTTGGGGGGGGGGAGCGGGTACCTAGTTTTGACAGGTACCCGCTCCCACTTCCGCTCGGAGCGCCGCGGTGCCCTGAGCGGAAGTTCTCCTCTCCCCCTCCCTCCCTGCAATCTTCTGGGACACGTCAGAGGTCGCAGAAGATTGCCGGCCAATCACGGCGCGCAGCGCGACTCGCGCATGCGCAGTGGGTACCCGGCTGTGAAGCCGCAAACTGTAACAGCCGGGTGCCCACAGCAGTGATGCCGGCGCCGAGGGAGAGGATCGAGGCTTCCGGCGGCCGCATCGCTGGACCGTTGGACAGGTGAGTAAATGGCTGGAACTCCGCTTTAAGTACAGTAGTGAAGTAGTTCTACTTAGTTACTATACATCTCTGCCCCCAACCCCATCTACTCTCTTCCTCCTGGTTCCTTGCTTCACTGGAGCTAAGATTGGCTGCATTGTACATAATATAACTGGGTACTAACATTTATAGGTAAAGTTGATCCAGGGAAAAATCCTCTCGGAAGATCAGGAAGGAATTTTTTTCCCTGCTGTAGCAAATTGGATCATGCTTTGCTGGGGTTTTTCACCTACCTCTGGATTAACTGGGGGTATAGGATTGTGTATATGGGATTTTTTTTTTGTATTGGTTGAACTAGATGGACTTGTGTCTTTTTTCAACCTGACTATGTAACTATGAGGTTGATTTACCTAATGCAAATCCACTGTGCACTACAAGTGCATTGAAGTGCACTTGGAAGTGCAGTTGCTGTAAATCTGAGGGGGCAAGCAAGGAAAATAAAAAAAACAGCATTTTTGCTTGCACATGATTGGATGATAGAAATCAGCAGAGCTTTCCCTCAGTTCAGATCTTCCCCTCAGATCTACAGTGACTGCACTTCAATGCACTTGTAGTGCTCAGTGAATTTGCCTTTAGTAAATTAACCCCAATGTAACTATGTGTTGGCGACCTAGTGGAGCGTTGACATGACTCCACCATACATATGACAGTGCTCCGTCCTAGATCTGGGGGTCAGCTTGCTTTCATTTACAAACAAGCCAACTGTCCTTGGATACAGAGGAGCAAGATAAGGTACAGTATCTCACAAAAGTGAGTACACCCCTCACATTTTTGTAAATATTTTATTATATATTTTCATGTGACAACACTGAAGAAATGACACTTTGCTACAATGTAAAGTAGTGAGTGTACAGCTTGTATAAATGTGTAAATTTGCTGTCCCCTCAAAATAACTCAACACACAGCCATTCATGTCTAAACTGCTGGCAACAAAAGTGAGTACACCCCTAAGTGAAAACGTCCAAATTGGGCCCAATTAGCCATTTTTCCCTCCCCGATGTCATTTGACTCGTTAGTGTTACAAGGTCTCAGGTGTTAATGGGGAGCAAGTGTGTTAAATTTGGTGTTATCGCTCTCACTCTCTCATTCTGGTCACTGGAAGTTCCAACATGGCACCTCATGGCAAAGAACTCTCTGAGGATCTGAAAAAAAGAATAGCTGCTCTACATAAAGATGGCCTAAGCTGTAAGGAGATTGCCAAGTCCCTGAAACTGAGCTGCAGCATGGTGGCCAAGACCATACAGCGGTTTAACAGGACAGGTTCCACTCAGAACAGGCCTCACCATGGTCAACCAAAGAAGTTGAGTGCAGCATCATATCCACAGGTTGTCTTTGGGAAATAGACGTATGAGTGCTGCCAGCATTGCTGCAGAGGTTGATGGGGTGGGAGGTCAGCCTGTCAGTGCTCAGACCATACACCGCACACTGCATCAAATTGGTCTGCATGGCTGTTATCTCAGCCTCTTCTAAAGATGATGCACAAGAAAGCACGCAAACAGTTTGCTAAAGACAAGCAGACTAAGAACATGGATTACTAGAACCATGTCCTGTGGTCTGATGAGACCAAGATAAACGTATTTGGTTCAGATGGTGTCAATCGTGTGTGGCGGCAACCAGGTGAGGAGTACAAAGACAAGTGTTTCTTGCCTACAGTCAAGCATGGTGGTGGGAGTGTCATGGTCTGGGGCCGCATGAATGCTGCCGGCACTGGGGAGCTACAGTTCATTGAGGGAACCATGAATGCCAACATGTACTGTCACATACTGAAGCAGAGCATGATCCCCTCCCTCCCTTCGCAGACTGGGCCTCAGGGCAGTATTCCAACAAGGTAACGACCCCAAACACACCTCCGAGATGACCATTGCCTTGCTAAAGAAGCTGAGGGTAAAGGTGATGGACTGGCCAAGCATGTCTCCAGACCTAAACCCTATTGAGAATCTGTGGGGCATCCTCAAGCAGAAAGTGGAGCAGCGCAAGGTCTCTAACATCCACCAGCTCTGTGATGTCATCATGGAGGAGTGGAAGAGGACTCCAGTGGCAACCTGTGAAGCTCTTGTGAACTCCATGCCCAAGAGGGTTAAGGCAGTGCTGGAAAATAATGGTGGCCACACAAAATATTCACACTTTGGGCCCATATTCGACATTTTAACTTAGGGGTGTACTTACTTTTGTTGCCAGCGGTTTAGACAATAATAGCTGTGTGTTGAGTTATTTTGAGGGGACAGCAAATTGACACTGTTATACAAGCTGTACACTCACTACTTTACATTGTAGCAAAGTGTCATTTCTTCAGTGTTGTCACATGAAAGATAGAATAAAATATTTACAAAAATGGGAGGGGTGTACTGACCTTTGTGAGATACTGTATAATGTTTGGGGGTTCAGGGGGGCCCTTCCCGGAGACACTATCACTACAAGGCGATATTGGCTATTTAAACCTGGTCAGGTGGAGAACAGTGACAAGCAGTGTCCTTATACAGCTTCTATCTAAAGATAGAGATGGGGGGTCCAAACAAAAAAAAAGACATATTTTGTAGAGAGGCTCATAGAATAAAGGTGTGATGGTACACGGCCTGTATAAACACTGTAGTTCATGATTAATGGCTGGGCACGGACTGCGGTTTGCTATCCAATCATCTTTTATCATCCTGGGGGGGGGTGGTAGAGGAAGGGTTCGCTATTTTATCCTGTAAATGGATACAGAGAACAGGCCGGGTGCTGCGCTCTGTCATTTACTGGGTGTGCTGGAAAGTTTCTTCTAAAGAATTGCAGATTGTGTTTCCAATATGGAAAAGAACGGCAGTAACCGTTGCAGAGATCTCATCTGATGTTGTGACTTATTATTTCTCTTGTTCCATTCCTCCTACTCGCTGATGATTGCTATAAATACTGGTTTGCTGCGAGCCGCCTTTTGTAGATGGAGTGTGTGCAGGGATTCTTATTTTATTATATACCATAGCCTTATTAGAGCCCAAGTCATAGATTTAATGTCTTTGAATTATGTTTTTATGGTCTCATTTAAGACATTGTGTTTAAAATATTCCTTCCAAACATCCTAACAGATAATACTGAAGCAAGGAGGAAATGCGGTGTAAGAGTAGACTATAATTATATACTATTCATATACTGTAGTTTACATATATTGGTTTACTTTGATGGTTAAAGTGGCGTTAAAGCTTCTGGCTCCTCCCCCTCGACCAGTGCCCCCCCCAGAGAAAGCCTCGCTGCATGCTCGCTCCTGAGCCACTCCTCTATGTGTGCATAAGAAACATGAAGACACAGCTCGGCCACGCACCCCCTCTTCTCATTGGCTCACTGGCTGTGATTGACAGCAGTGGGAGCCAACGGGCACTCGCTGCTGTCTCAGCCAATGAGGAGGGAGAGCACCAGGACAGCCGAGGCTATCATGAACATCGCTGGTTTGGAGTTAGTGAAGGTAAGGATTGGGGGGCCTGGGGGGGGGGGGGTGGTGCTGCCTACAGAAGGTTTTTTACCTTCATGCAGTGTAGAACCCCTCTAAAGAGGAAGTAAGCTCTTTTTTTTTTTTTACCCCTACAAAGTAAATGCATAATGCGCTAGTATGCATTGCATACTAGTGCGTTATGTGACACTTACCTGCAACGAAGCCTGCGTTGTCCCTACTGCCGGACGCATCCATCTTCGCCCATCTTCCTTCCGGGTCTGCGGACTCCGGCTGTAATATTGGCTGGAGCCACGTGATGTCACTCCTGCGCATGTGCGCGGGAGCCGCCAGTCATGGCAGAGGGTTCTGAAGAATCGTCACGGGCGGCCGTTCCTTCAGAGCGCATGCGCCAATGACGTCATCTGCGGCATGCAATGTAAATATCTCCTAAATGGTGCAAGTTTAGGAGATATTTACAGCACCTATAGGTAAGCCTTAACCACTTTAAATGACACGCTGAGAAAAGCTCCCCTCCTCTTTTACTTGGTCCGCAACCATCAAGGGTCCCCCACCTTTGAAAACAACAGCATGTGAACAGGGCCACTCGCCCTGTATTCGTCGGGTACCTTTTGCACGCAGTGCGCCTATTAATGCCCGGGGGGGGGGGGGGGGCCAGATGAGGACCGCGCTCACATGCAATGCCAGAATAATAAGGGGCAAAAGGGAAAACTGCCCCGGGCACTCTGACAGATTTGGCCCCCCCCTCTATACAAAAGTTATATAAAAACAATATAAAAAAATTATATAATTTATATATATATATATATATATATATATATATATATATATATACAGTAAACCCCCCTCCATCGCGGGGGTTACATTCCGGACCCACCCTCGAAAAGTGAAAATCTGGGAAATAGAAAAACTCTATTAAAATACACTGTAGGCATGTTTTTTTTAACTGTCACTGTACTTTTAAAAGCATTTTAAGTACTTTAAACACACTTTTAAAACAATAGAAACTAATTTAAACACATAAAAGATACTGAGAGACAGAGCAAGAGCTATGGAAAACACAAAAATAATTAATTTTCAATGATTTAATTAGTAAAATAACATATATATATATATATATATATATATATATATATATATATATATATATATATATATATATATATAATATAAAAAATATAAAAATAATACAATAAAATAAAATATGTAATAAAAAAATAATTTCTTTTATGAAATGTCTCTTGAGAAGTAATATTTTGCTGACTGGCATCTGTAAAAGTTTTTACTCTGGACTGATATATTGTATCCTAATTTTAGTGGCTCAAGAAAACCACACATTGGGCACTATGACTGCTTGTATGTGTGCACACATGACCTCAGAATCACATTGTGTTATGCATTTTAGAAATGTGTCATTAAGAATGTGACTGTTTTAGTCCCCGTTCACACTAAGGCGACCTGTGAGGCGACCTGGTCGCCTTAGGTCGCCTCCCATAGGGAAGCTGCGGACCCGTTCTAATAGGAGCGACACAAGTCGCTCCGACTTAGAAAAAGGGTCCGGAGCTTCTTTGGGGCGACCAGGAGGCGACCGCCATAGACTTCAATGTTATGAAGTCCGTGGCGGCCGCTCAGAGGTCGCGGCGCGCTGCTCGCACCGCGACCTCGGAGGTCGCGGTGCGAAGTAGCGTCGCTTGTATGTGAACGGGGCCTTAGAGAATGTGACCATCATTGAGAATGTAAACCCCCAAGGTCTAAATGGTGCTGTGTTCATGTGAGAATTAAACATTATGGTGGTTCCCCCGACTTAGAGATGAGCCTTCACCATATGCAATAACATATGTACAAAGTTCCTCTGCAAAGTCCTGTCCTGTGTCATTGCGCATTATAACTGACGTATGTTGCATTTGGAGAAACGCGTTAAGCCTGTGACCACCCCACCAGTCCAGTGTACCTCTGTTACCTCAATCCCAGTAAAAGAATGAGGTCCAAGGAACCCTGATTGAGAATGGCTGCTTTATAGTATTCCCTGTTGCTCCTCCCCTGCTGCTACCTAAAAGGTTTTGTAGGAAAAGGAGGAGCAGAGGAGCTGGGCCAGTACTGAGAGTGATTAGACACTCCCAGAAGAAGAGAGGGCTATGACGTACAAGAAGGGGGGGGGGGGGTGCTACTTTACTGACTAGTTGAATTATCTAGCAAATTCAGAGGCAAAATTACGAATGAATAAAAAATTGTATATGGAATGGAAAAACTGTGCAAGCAAGCAATGAAAAACAAAATTTCCCGGTGATTTTACCTGCATTATTTTGTTAAGTTGGTGGCAGGGTTACAATCACCCTTCTATAGTCCCACCTGTACTTCTAAAATGTTTTATGATTTTCTATAATTTTAGAATTATTTTTTTTATGCCAAAAAATGGCCATCCACAAGTCCCCCCCCCCCCACTCTCTTTCTGTTGGGTTCTGTAATATATAAAATAAGATAAGAATCGGACATTTCAGTTTTCTGTGGTCAGGTCAGGTTGCTATGGGTAATATCCAATCATAATAATACATTACTGAGTAAGCTCAAAACTGAACAAATGATGGCATTTAGAATGACTATGGTGGGAAAAAATAAAATTGTGTAATAGCGAATCTTGCAGGATCCCGGCATGAAGCAATCAACGGGACTTTTTCATAAAAAAAAAAAAAACTAATAGGAAACAGAAAGAATGTTAGTGGAAAACTTTGCGGGCCGAGAATTCTTGGCTGAAACCAGAAAATATTGGAGGGATCGCGGAATGATGAAAAAAATTTAACACATAAAATTTGGATCAATAAGTACATACAGTAGATTTCAAATGAGGCCGCACAGAAACTGAAACCAAAAGCCCGGGGACATAGATAGGATTTATGCCTCGTACACACTAGTACAGGGGTGCAAACTTCATTTTATCCCGGGCCGCATCAGATTTATGGTTGCCCTCAAAGGGCCGGTTGTATCTGTTTTACCAGATGTCCAGAGCATTCCACCCCCTTTACATTAAGGTGACCGGATTATTAAAATGCAATCCGGGGACATATTTTTTATTTTTTTTATTGGCAAATGGCACAGGACTGCAAAATACACAGAGCGCTGGGCACAGGACTACATAATACACAGAGCGCTGGGTACAGAACTGCATAATGCACAGAGCGCTGGGTACAGAACTGCATAATGCACAGAGCGCTGGGTACAGAACTGCATAATACACAGAGCACTGGGTACAGGACTGCATAATAGACAGAGCGCTGGGTACAGGACTACATAATACACAGGGCGCTGGGTACAGGACTGCATAATACACAGAGTGCTGGGCACAGGACTACATAACACACAGAGTACAGGACGAAATAATACACAGAGAGCTGGGCACAGGACTACATAATACACAGAGCGCTGGGCGCAGGACTACATAACACACAGAGCGCTGGGTACAGAACTGCATAATGCACAGAGCGCTGGGTACAGAACTGCATAATACACAGAGCACTGGGTACAGGACTACATAATACACAGGGCGCTGGGTACAGGACTGCATAATACACAGAGTGCTGGGCACAGGACTACATAACACACAGCTCTGAGTACAGGACGAAATAATACACAGAGAGCTGGGCACAGGACTACATAATACACAGAGCGCTGGGCGCAGGACTACATAACACACAGAGCGCTGGGTACAGGTCTGCATAATACACAGAGTGCTGGGCACAGGACTACATAACACACAGAGAGCTGGGCACAGGACTGCATAATACACAGAGTGCTGGGCACAGGACTATATACTACACAGAGCGCTGGGCACAGGACTGCATTATACACAGAGTGCTGGGTACAGGACTGCATTATACACAGAGTGCTGGGCACAGGACTACATAATACACAGAGCGCTGGGTACAGCACTGCATAATACACAGAACGCTGGGCACAGGACTACATAATACACAGAGCGCTGGGCAAAGGACTACATAATACACAGAGACTGGGCACAGGACTGCATAATACACAAAGCGCTGGGCACAGGACTACATAATACACAGAGCGCTGGGTATAGGACTGCATATTACACAGAGCACTTGGCACAGGACTACATAATACACAGAGCGCTGGGCACAGGACTGCATAATACACAGAGCGCTGGGCACAGTACTGCATTATACACAGAGCGCTGGGACACAGGACTGCATAATACACAGAGCGCTGAGTACAGGACTACATAATACACAGAGCGCTGAGTACAGGACTACATAATACACAGAGCGCTGGGCACAGGGCTCCATCATATACAGGAGGGTGTTAGGCATAGAGTACAGGGTTCAGAGGCTTGCTATGCACAGAGGACACTTCTGCCCCCACATCTATTGCTCACCTCTGCACCCTTCTCCCACAGATTATCTCTGCAGCCAACTCTCAGCCCTTCCCCCACCACAGCTAAACTCTCCATCTCTCCATGCAGCTGCATCAGCTCTGACCCCCGCTCCCCCACTGCCCTCACCTGTGTACAAACAGACCCTCTCCCATCTACTCGCCTCCCGGTCTCAGCCCTCCACACACAGTCAATTTTTGGCTCTGCCTCTCCTCTTCTGAACATCAGCAGGAGCGGCAGTGAGATCGTCCAGCAGGGGGCGTCTGCATCTGAGCCACCAGGCTATTTCTCAGCCAGCATAGGATGCCCTGTCTATATTAATCCAGCCCTGAATCTGGGGACAAAACCGGGGACAGACTTGGACCGGGGACAATGTCCCAAATCCGGGGACTGTCCCCGGGGACGTCTGGTCACCCTACTTTACATCAGATGTCAAGCTCCCCACCACCATCACAAGTCAATAGTTACCCAACCTCCCTTACATCACAGTGCATCCCCCTTACCTTTTGCTGCTGCTGGGAAGAAGCTGGGAAGCAGAAAGTGCAAGATCTGGAGGAGTACCAGAGGAGGGCAGTAGTCAACTGAATGCTGAGACCAAGGGAAGCAGAGATGGAGGGGTGCTGCAGCTACGCAGAGAGGCGCAGGATTTGTAAAAGGAGTTCTGTCCCTCTCTCTGCTGCCGACTGCTCAAACAAGGTGGAGGCAGTGACAAGAACACTCTAGTCAGGGCTCTCTGCCTTGTACACTCCTGGCACAGTTACCGGCAGCAAATGGAAAGCTCCTGATCGCTGCTTGTGATTGGGAGCTTTCCGATCATATGACTGCTGTGATAACCAATCATGATCATAAACCCAGCCCCGCCTTCCGGCATCTGAAACCCCTTAAAGGCCAGCAGGCGCTGGTGCTAAGGGTTTAAAGTTCACTATATGGACCATTTATATATTTATGGTGATCATATCCCCTTTAATCGCTACTTTTCCAGTTCAGGTATTCTATCCTCCTAAATAATAAAATCTCCCTTGTAGGGACTCATCTCAGCATGGGTTCTAAATATTCCACACTCCATTCCAAACAAAAAATGGAGATATACGAAAGAAGAGGATGGCCGCACAGCACAACGAGGTGAATGCTTTTCAAGTTTCTTTATTGTCACCATGCCAGACAAATATCACATGGACACCGTTGACGCGTTTCACTGTTACGTATTGGCCAGCCAATTTACCCCAGTGATTTCAGGTGTACTTCTTTTGGGTGTGCATTTAAAAAGCTTGTGTTTGGGCCAAACTGCTTGTGTGAAACGCATCAACAGTGTCCCTGTGATATATCATCAACATTACGTCAACATACAGTATCTCACAAAAGTTAGTACACCCCTTACATTTTTGTAAATATTTTATTATATCTTTTCGTGTGACAACACTGAAGAAATGACACTTTGCTACAATGTAAAGTAGTGAGTGTACAGCTTGTATAACAGTGTAAATTTGCTGTCCCCGCAAAACAACTCAACACCCAACCATTCATGTCTAAACCGCTGGCAAAAAAAGTGAGTACACCCTTAAGTTAAAATGTCCAAATTGGGCCCAAAGTGTCAATATTTTGTGTGGCCACCATTATTTTCCAGCACTGCCATAATAACTTAAGCCCCGGAAGATTTTACCCCCTTCCTGACCAGGGTCTATTTTCCAATTCGGCACTGTGTGACTTTAACGGACAATTGCGCGGTCGTGCGACGCTGTACCTAAACTAAATTGACGTCCTTTTTTTCCCACAAACAGAGCTTTCTTTTGGTGGTCATCTGCGCGATTTTTTGATCATGCGCTATAAACAAAAAAAGAGCGTCAATTTTGCAAAAATAACAATATTTTTCACATATTTTTATATGAAATTCCCCAAAAAAAAAGTAAAAATCTAAATTTTTTAACATTTTCGGCCAATTTGCTTTATGCTACATATGTTTGGTAAAAAAAAATCGCAAAAAGCGTATTTTGATTGGTTTGCGAAAAAGTTATCGCGTTTACTAACAAAGGGAAAGATTTTTGTCATTTTTGTTGTTTTTTTTTTTAACGAGTAATGGCGGCGATCTGCGATTTTTTTTGCGGGACTGCGACATTGCGGCGGACAGATCGGACCCTTGACTGACATTTTTGACACTTTTGGGGTTACCAGTGACATTACTACAGTAATCAGTGCTATACATATGCACTGTTACTGTAAAAATGACACTGGCAGGGAAGGAGTTAACTGTATTGGAGAGGGAGGGGTTAAGTGTGTCCTAGGGGCGTGCTTCTAACTGTGATTGGACATGGCTACTGGTGTAAGAACAGAGATCAACGGTCCTACATAGTAGAACCGTCTGATCTGTATTCTTACACAGGGAAGAATGATAGGCGGCTTTGTTTACATCAGCCGCCTGCCTTTCTTCCGGTGTAATGGCCGATCGCGAGTGCAGGGCGGACATCGGGTCCGCCGGGCACACGCGCGGGGGGGGGGGGGTCCGTGACCGCGCGGGAGCACGCCTTTGGCGGCGCACGCTCGCTCCCTAGAAGCCTCACAGGCTAGAGACGTAGTACTACGTCGCTTTGCCTGTGAGGGGCTGACCGCCGCAGTAAATAGTCGTGCGGCGGTCGGCAAGTGGTTAACTCTCTTGGGCATGGAGTTCACCAGAGCTTCACAGGTTGCCGCTGGAGTCCTCTTCCACTCCTCCATGATGACATCACAGAGCTGGTGGATATTAAAGACCTTGTGCTCCTCCACCTCCTGTTTGAGGATGCTCCACACATGCTCAATAGGGTTTAGGTCTGGAGATATGCTTTTTTTTTTTTCAAGAAAATAAACTTTTATTGAGCTTAAGAATCTCGTAGTACAAACAGTATAAAAGATAAAAATAGGGCAGTAACATGGTGTGCAACACAGTGCAATACAAGTCAAGATATAAAAATTCACATACAATCATGACATATTCAGAGGAAAGTGCAACTGTATGAGGTTATAGGTTGTTCAGATATCAGATCTCAAACACAGTGTAATGAGTCAGGAAGTCAAAGCTATCCTAACAAAGGGAAGAAGAACCAAAAGCAAATAAAGAAAGGGGAGTGGGAAAGGGGGAACTATTCCACTAGAATGCACACATAAAAACACGATTAGTATTGTAAGACCAAGCAGCGTCTAGCCCAAGCATGTCAAACCTGCGGCCCGAAGGGCCGCATGCGGCCCAGAACCACAGGCAATGCGGCCCACTGCCCCCTGACAATTATTTATTTTTTTTTTGCTGGGGAGGAAGGAAGTCAAGTCGGGGGAACGGCCACAGCGGCTTCCAACTAACTGTAGGCAGAGGCTGCCTCGGAGCCTCTGTCAATGATAGACAGCACATTGGTGACGTCTATCATAGGAGCCGGTCCAGGAGGCAGGACTTCGTATAACAGCGGTCGCCGGATAAGCGGGAGATCCCTGCTCTGTGTAATCCAGCGGCTCTCCTCTCTCTTTATTGCAGACTGCATTGGATGGGCACGCACTGGTGAGGCTACATTGGATGGGCACTGATCAGGCTGCGTTGGATGGGCATGCACTTTTGAGGCCTCATTGGATGGGCACTGATCAGGCTGCATTGGATGGGCACGCATTGGTGAAGCTGCATTGGATGGGCATGCACTAGTGAGGCTGCATTGGATGGGCACTGGTGAGGCTGCATTGGATGGGCACTGATCAGGCTGCATTGGATGGGTACTGATCAGGCTGCATTGGATGGGCACGCACTGGTGAGGCGGCGCGGGAAGGGCACTGCGGCGTTTTATTACTTATATATCTTAACTATAGTATATATTTTATATGCGGCCCGAGAAAATTTCTCTACACTCATTGTGGCCCAGAGAAGCCAAAAGGTTGGACACCCATGGTCTAGCCCATCAAGAGCCTATCCATCACTAGCTGAGGTGGTGCCAGGGACGGGTCATCCAACCATAGTTGCCAAAGGGAATAAAATTTTTTGTGTGCCTTACGATGTTGATAAGTCACTTTTTCTCTAATTAGTAAATTATTAACTTGTTTGATCCATTGTGCAACCGTTGGTACACGGGAGGTTATCCAGTATCTGGCTATCAATATGCGGACCAAATACAGCAGTCGAAGGACCGCCGTATGGGCATGTGGTGTCAAACTCTCTTCCTCCAATGCACCCATCAGACACACAACCGGATCCCTAGGTAATCTAAAATTATAAACCCTAGATATAGTATCAATGACATCGGTCCAGTAACGGAACAACTTGGGGCATCTCCAAATCATATGAACAAGGGTGCCCTGATCCCTGTCACATTTAGGACTCCCTACGCCCCCATTTAAATAACTGAGCTGGAGTTCGGTAAGCTCTATGGAAGAGAAATAGGTGGGAGATTTTCTGTGATGCTGACACTGAGACCAATGGTATGGAGGAAAGACATAATTCCCAGGTTTCTCCATCAATAGGACCCAAGTCAGCCCTGGCCGGAAGAGAGGCCGGATCGTGCAAGGCAGCTAACAAAGTAAGATAAATGCGAGATATCATACCTCTTTTGTCATTATTCCTAAAGACATCTATCGTCAGGTTATGTTCAGTCAGCCTAAGTGGTACCCTCCTTGATTGGATTGCTATAGCGTGGCGCAACTGCAGGTATCGAAAAAAGTATTGCCTAGGGAGATCAAACTTCTGTTGGAGTTCCTGAAAAGATTTCAGAATCCCCCCCCTATAAATCTGTACAAAAAAAGCAATGCCCCGTGCCTCCCAGCGCTCCACCCCCTCCAACCTAAGCAACTCCCGATAGTTGGAGTTCCGCCACAGTGAAGTACCGTGGAAGAACCCCCTTATTAGAAGTATTTTCCGAACGCATTGCCACAGTGTAATGAGCAGCCTGATCGCTGGGAGAGAGGCCTCTAGATGTGTAAACCCAGCCTCTAAGTGTGTGAAAGCTGTACATGGGGAGTTCGGGGGAACCAGAAGAGCACGGATGGGGTTGGAGAGATCATGCAGCTGCCAACCGCCCAGATGCTGAACCTGGGAGGCAAGGAAATACATTCTAGGATTGGGGACCGCCAGTCCCCCAGTGTCCTTACTGGAGACATGCTTGACCAGTCCATCACCTTTACCCTCAGCTTCTTTAGCAAGGCAGTGGCCATCTTGGAGGTGTGTTTGGGGTCATTATCATGTTGGAATACTGCCCTGCGGCCCAGTCTCCGAAGAGAGGGGATCATGCTCTGCTCCAGTATGTCACAGTACATGTTGGCATTCATGGTTCCCTCAATGAACTGTAGCTCCCCTGTGACGGCAGGACACACTTGTCTTTGTACTCCTCACCTGGTTGCCACCACACACGCTTGACGCCATCTGAAACAAATACGTTCATCTTGGTCTCATCAGACCACAGGACATGGTTCCACTAATCCATGTCCTTAGTCTGCTTGTCGTCAGCAAACTTTTTGCATGCTTTCCTGTGCATCATCTTTAGAAGAGGCTTCCTTCTGACCAATTTGATGCAGTGTGCGGCGTATGGTCTGAGCACTGACAGGCTGACCCCCCACCCCTTCAACCTCTGCAGCAATGCTGGCAGCACTCATACGTCTATTCCCCAAAGACAACCTCTGGATATGACGCTGAGCACGTGCACTCAACATCTTTGGTCGACCATGGTGAGGCCAGTTCTGAGTGGAATCTCTCCTGGTAAACCACTGTATGGTCTTGGCCACCGCGCTGCAGCTCAGTTTCACGGTCCTGGCAATCTTCTTATAGCCTATGCCGTATTTAGAGAAACAATTCTTTTTTTTTTTTTTTTCAGATCCTCAGAGAGTTCTTCGCCATGCGGTGCCATGTTAAACTTCCAGTGACCAGTATGAGAGAGTGAGAGCGATAACACCAAATTTAACAAGCCTGCTCCCCATTCACACCTTGTGAGACCTTGTAACACTAACGAGTCACATGACACCAGGGAGGGAAAATGACTAACTGGGCCCAATTTGGACATGTTAACTTAGGGGTGTACTCACTTTTGTTGCCAGTGGTTTAGACATTAATGGCTGTGTGTTGAGGTATTTTGAGGGGACAGCAAATTTACACTGTTATACAAGCTGTACACTCACTACTTTACTTTGTAGCAAACTGTCATTTCTTAAGTGTTGTCATATGAAAAGATAGAATAAAATATTTACAAAAATGTGAGGGGTGTACTCACTTTTGTGAAATACTGTATGTCCCTTGTCTGGCATGGTGACAATAAAGAGCATTCATCTCTGAGGTGTGTGCGGCCATTCTCTTGTTTCGTATATCTGCTATTGGCGGTGGTGATCCGGGGCGCGCACCTGCAGCGGTCTGCTGACCATTTGATTGCTTGTGCGGTGTGTGCACTTCTGTTAACCACTTGCCGACTGCCGCACAACTATAAACTGCGGCAGTCAGCCTCTCCTGGGCAGACTGCCGTATGGGTACGTCACTTGCCCATGAGCCTCTAGGGGGCGAGCGCGCGCTGCCGCCGGCATGCTCCCGCCCCCGCTCGTTCACGGACATCCCCGCGCGTGATGTCCCGCTGGAGAGGGAGAAAGCAGACGGCTGATGTAAACAAAGCCGCCTGTCATTCTCCCTTAGATCATGACAGAGACTATGCGATCCTGCTATGTAGGATCATATGTCTCTGTGATGATCTAATAAGCCACGCCCCCTGACAGTAAGAATCACGCCCCTAGGGACAAACTTAACCCCTTGATCACCAATAAAGTTAACTCCTTCCCTGCCAGTGTCATTTTTACAGTGACAGTGCATATTTATTATTATTATTATTATTATTATTATTATTATTATTATACAGGATTTATATAGCGTCAACAGTTTGCGCAGCGCTTTACAATGTGAGGGAGGACAATAAGTTACAATACAATTCAAAAACAGGAAGAACTAGAGGGCCCTGCTCGTTAGAGCTTACAATCTATAGCACTGATTACTGCAGTAATGTCACTGGTACCCCCATAAGTGTCAAAAATGTCAGTCAGGGGTCCGATCTGTCGGCCGCAATGTCGCAGTCCCCAAAAAAAAAAATCGCAGATCGCCGCCATTAATAGTTAAAAAAAAAAACAATAAAAATGACAAAAATCTTTCCCATAGTTACTAAACGCAATAACTTTTGCGCAAACCAATCAAAATACGCTTATTGCGATTTTTTTTTACCAAAAATATGTAGCAGAAAACAAATTGGCCTAAAATGTTAAAAAAATTTGATATTTACATTTTTTTTTTTGAGAATTTCATATTAAAAAAAATGTGTAAAATATTGTTATTTTTTCAAAATTGTCGCTCTTTTTTTGTTTCAATATACACTTATTGGGTTTTTTTTTACCAAAAATATGTAGCAGAATACAAATTGGTTTAAAATGATGAAAAAATTCGATTTTTACAATTTTTTTTATTGGGAATGTTTTATAGCAAAAAGTGAAAAATATTGTTTTTTTTTTTTTTTAGAATTGTCGCTCTTTTTTTGTTTATAGCGCAAAAAATAAAAATCGCACAGGTGATCAAATACCACCAAAAGAAAGCTCTGTTTGTGGAAAAAAAAAAAGGACATTAATTTTATTTGGGTACAGCGTTGCACGACCGCGCAATTGTCCGTTACAGTCACGCAGTGCCGAATTGCAAAATAGGGCCTGGTCATTGAGCAGCCAAATCCTCTGGGGCTTAAGTGGAGCTTCAGAGAGGAACAATGGACATAGAGATGTGGGTCCAGAGGTGACTTTTCTTCTAGAAGGGGACAGGTGGGATCAGTGTATGGTAGTATGTGCTCCCATCCCGTCTATGTGATGTGTGAGCTCAGCAGGACAGGACGGCTGCTTGCACAGATGTCATATGGGGCTTGCTCAGTTCCTGGGTGTGTGACTCTGATTATCTATCAGTCATCCTTTCCATAGACAGTGCTGTGATCCAACATATTACACAGACTCTGGCCTCTCTCAAGAAATTATACCGAGCCATTACACAGCAAATCTCAACCGTCCTCCATCCAATCAGTGTGCTCTAAATAGGCACTAACTACTATGTACATTTCAGGCTGAAGTTTAACCACTTGACCTCCGGAAGATTTTACCCCCTTCATGACCAGGGCAGTTTTTGCTATTCAGCACTGCGCTACTTTAACTGGCCATTGCACGGTCATGCAACACTGTACACAAATTACATTTTTTTACCCAAATAGAGCTTTCTTTTGGTGGTATTTGATCACCACTGTGGTTTTTATTATTTTTTTCCCCTGATTTTTATTGTTTTTAGGATATTTTTTGCAAGCAAAAAGTTATCATACAGAATATGTCGAACAGCACTTATATTGGAAGAAATACACAGGGATGTATAGTAACTAAGTAGAACTACTTCACTACTGTACTTAAGTACCGAAAGGCGGTATCTGTACTTTCCTAGAGTAGAATTTTTTTCTCCTACTTCCACTTTTACTTCACTACATTTTTTCGATGATTTCAATACTTCTACTCCGATATGTTTTTTTTTGTGCTGCATAGTTACTCGTTACCATTATAAAAATTACCACTGCCAGAACAGTAGATGGCAGGTTTCATGAAGCTCAAAAAAATGTTTATAATGTCATGTGTACTTTTGACTTCTTTTGACTTCTTTCTTTAATAACTTTAACTTTAATAAACTTTTGACTTCTTTCTTTAATAACTACATAACACAGTACTTGTACTTTTACTTTCAGTACTTGAGTAGCACATTTTTTTAAAAATCTACTTGTAATACTTAAGTACAAAAAATGTTGAATACTTTAGTACTTCTACTCAAGTCACTTTTTGATCGAGCACTTGTACTTTTACTCAAGTATGGGTTTCGAGGACTTTATACAACTCTGGTAATACATTATGTGCAGTTCATCTGATAATAATTTGTACTCTTAGGCTCCGTTCACATGTCAGCGTATAATCGCGGGCAGAACCGCCGCGGTTCCGGAAACATCGCGCAAACAAAATCGCGGGACGCAATACACTCCAAAAAAGTACAAGAGCTTCTTTGGAGCGTATTGCGTCCCGCGATTTTGTTTGCGCAATGTTGCCGCGATTCGGCGGGCGTAAATCGCGGCAACATCGCTCGGCGTTTGGGGGGCTATTGCAAATCAATGGGCAACGCTAGGCGTCCCGCGATTTGCAATAAATCTCTGGATCGCGGGCGGAACCGCGGCGGTTCTGCCCGCGATCATACGCTGACATGTGAACGGAGCCTTAACGTAAGGCTACATTCACACCTGAGCGTAGCGTTTTCGCGCGTTTTTTTACCGCGATTTTTACCGCGATTTTACCGCGATTTTTGTGCAGGCGTTTTTAGATTGAATAGAAACCAATGGAAAACGCCTGTAATCTGCCCAAAAAGAAGCTCATGTACTTTTTTGAGCGTTGGGCGTTTTGCTTACAGCGTCAAAACGCTCAGATGTGAACAGGGGCCATTGAAATGAATAGGATTTGTCTTGTTGGGTGTTTTGAGAGCTGATCCTAGAGCAGAAAAACTCCCCAAAAACGCCCAAAAACGCCTACATGTGAACGGAGCCTAATAGTTATAGTCAAAGCGGAGTTCCACCCAAAAGTGGAACTTCCGCTCATTTGCTTCCTCCCCCCCTCTAGTGCCACATTTGGCACCTTTCAGGGGGGAAGGAGGAAACAGGTACCTGTCTTTTGACAGCTACCCTTCCCCACTCCCGGGATACGGCGCCGAATCATGAAACGCGTCAACCAGTCGCATGTCCCTGTGATGTACTGTCTGTATTAATCTTTGATGAGGAATTAAATACTTTGATTTTCATCAATTCCTGAGTGCGGTCAATTTCTCTTTTGTCTCATCTGAGCGACTTTTCTTTGTCAGTATCACCGTCCCTCGGAAGTTTGGCCCCCTCCTCCTTCCCCTGCCGCCGAGCCAATCTGAATGCACATCGTGATTTGCGCATGCGCAGTAGGGACCCGTGAAGTCGCAAGGCTTCACTGCCGGGTTCCCCGACCGGCAATGGTGGCGGCAGCACCTGACAGCCGATGGAAACATCGGCTGTGGTGCCGACATCGCTGGACTCCAGGACAGGTAAGTGTCCAAATATTAAAAGTCAGCAGCTACAGTATTAGTTCATTTTTGGGGGGGTGGGGGAAGGGCGGAACTCTGCTTTAAGTATGGATGAACAATTGGACAGTTTAACATTTTAACAATTCTAAATTCTTTGTCAAAAACCCATTGTAACTGCTGAGTAATTTAGAGTATGATAAAATAAGATGAAAATAAGAATATAATAAAAACAAAAATATAGAAACAAAACGATAAACATATAAAAACAAAAATGAAAAACATATAGAGGGAAGGAAAAGTAATGGCTGAAACTGTTGTAATTTTTTTTTTTTTTTTTTACTATAGAAATTAAAAAAAAAAAATAAATCTATTTTCTACTACTGTTATGAAACCTTTTCCAATAAAACTCTAATTTCTAAGATTTTGAATAAAAAAAACAAAACAATATTTTCTAATTTCTGTTATAAAAAATATCCAATATAAAAATAAAACTTTTAAATGTCTACATAAATTGACGCCAAACTGTATTCTGCTAGAAGTCCTGTCCTGGTAAAAAAAAAAAAAAATCTGTCAAGCGTATAATAATTGGTTTGTATGTCTACAAACTATGGTATATATATATATATATATACTGGAATTTATGCAGTTTTAGACGCTATACTGTAATGGCAGTGATCAGCAATTTATAGTGAGACAAGGTGGTGCGAAATCTGGCGCTAACTGACACTATCGGGTAGGGTCACTAACTGACACTGACATCGCTAGTGACACTAATACAGTGATCAGTGATAATCCTGTACACCGACACTGTTTTATTGAAACTGGCTGGGAAGGGGTTAACATCTAGGGGCAATCAAAGGAGTTAAAGGGATTGAAAAGGTAGAAGGTTTTTTTATCTTAATGCATTCTAAAAAAAAAAAAAACCCTCTGTGGGCAGCAGCCCCCCTAATACTTACCTAAGCCCGTCTTTATCCAGCGATGTTGCAGGAATGTCTAAGCTGTCTGGGATTCCCCTCCTCATTGGTTGAGACAGCAGCGTGACGTGATTGGCTTCCACTGCTGTCAATCAAAATCATTCAGCCAATCAGGAGAGAGAGGGGGCAGGTCCATGTCCGAATGGACACAGGGAGCTGTGACTCGGCTCCGGTGCCCCCATAGTAAGGTGCTTGCTGTGGGGACACTCAACAGGAGGGAGGGGCCAGAAGAGCTGAAGAGGAACCCGACAAGAGGAGGATCTGGACTGCTCGGGGCAAAACCAACTGCACACAGCAGGTAAGTGTAACATGTTTGTTATTTAAAAAAAAACAACTAGACTTTACAATCACTTTAACTGTGTGCTTAACAATCTGTTATTTGTACGATGTGTGCTGCTTTTACTTTAAATAGGAATAGTGTCCTATCATTGGTGTCAGTGGGAGGAATAGTGCCCCATCCTTGGTATCAGTGGAAGGAATAGGGCCCCATCATTGGTGTCAGGGGGAGGAATAATGCCCCATCATTGGTATCAGTGGGAGGAATAGTGCCCCATCATTGTTATCAGTGGGAGGAATAATGCCCCATCATTGGTGTCAGTGGGAGGAATAGTGTCCCATCATTGGTGTCAGTGGGAGGAATAGTGCCCCATCATTGGTGTCAGTGGGAGTAATAGTGCCCCATCATTGGTGTCAGTGGGAGTAATAGTGCCCCATCATTGGTGTCAGTGGGAGGAATAGTGCCCCATCATTGGTGTCAGTGGGAGGAATAGTGCCCCATCATTGGTGTCAGTGGGAGTAATAGTGCCCCATCATTGGTGTCAGTGCGAGGAATAGTGCCCCATCATTGGTGTCAGTGCGAGGAATAGTGCCCCATCATTGGTGTCAGTGGGAGGAATAGTGCCCCATCATTGGTGTCAGTGGGAGGAATAGTGCCCCATCATTGGTGTCAGTGGGAGGAATAGTGTCCCATCATTGGTGTCAGTGGGAGGAATAGTGCCCCATCATTGGTGTCAGTGGGAGTAATAGTGCCCCATCATTGGTGTCAGTGGGAGTAATAGTGCCCCATCATTGGTGTCAGTGGGAGGAATAGTGCCCCATCATTGGTGTCAGTGGGAGAAATAGTGCCCCATCATTGGTGTCAGTGGGAGTAATAGTGCCCCATCATTGGTGTCAGTGCGAGGAATAGTGCCCCATCATTGGTGTCAGTGCGAGGAATAGTGCCCCATCATTGGTGTCAGTGGGAGGAATAGTGCCCCATCATTGGTGTCAGTGGGAGGAATAGTGCCCCATCATTGGTGTCAGTGAGAGGAATAGTGCCCCATCATTGGTGTCAGTGGGAGGAATAGTGCCCCATCATTGGTGTCAGTGGGAGGAATAGTGCCCCATCATTGATGTCAGTGGGAGGAATAGTGCCCCATCATTGGTGTCAGTACGAGGAATAGTGCCCCATCATTGGTATCAGTGGGAGGAATCAGGGGCAGACTGAGAACCCTCAGGGCCCCCGGGGCAAATAAATCAAGGGCCCCCTTCCAGGCCCCACCCATGTTCCGCCCTTCAGCCACACCCTTGCCCCACCTCCAGCCACACCCATGCCCAACTCCAGCCACACCAACATCCTGCCTCCAGCCACACCCTACAAAGTATGGCCATTAAAAGAAGAGATCCTCCATAGTGTAGTAATTAAGCGAGGAGGAAATACAAATTAGTTTGGCTTTTATCTTGTAAGTGAAGTAATTGTATCTAATAAAGAGATTATATTAATTACTACGCTATGGAGGATCTCTTCTTTTCATTGCCATACTTTATGGGGATGTAATTGAGTGATAAGATGATAAGATTTCGCAACCAGGAAGCACTCAACCCTTGCAGCAGTATAGTGTGCACTGTGAAGTTACCCGTTCGATATCCGGAGGGTCTAGCAGAGAGGTCCTGGCATCCTAAGGCACATTACCAGGAGTATATGGGCGCTATACCTCTACAGATCCAGTGAGTAAGGGAGCAAGAGGGGAGCACACAGTGGAACACCGGGCACTTTTTGTGATTGATCATCACTTCTTGTTTGCAGGGCCGGTGCTTCCACTAGGCAAACTAGGCAGCCGCCTAGGGTGCATTGCCACCTAGGGGCGCAGCCACGAGTCAGCACTCACTCTCCGTCATGAATGATCCTTGTGAGCTGAGGGGAGGGATGGCAGTGGGGGAGAAAAAGGGACAGAGGAAGATGCTAGGTGTCTGGGGCAGTGGCAGAACTACCAGGCCCTGGCTTTCCACCATTGTTGGGGGAGCCCCAAGGGGCAGGAAAGGAGCCCACCGGAGTGCTACCTGCATGATGATCCTCTTCATCTGGAGCTCAGTGGTCTAAACCCTGGGCGGAAAGTGAATCTCTATACTGAGCTGGTGGGCAGCCGTTCATTTCCCTGGGCCGGTATTAAGCAGGGAGTGGAGGAGAGCTGAACCTGAGCTCGGCACTGGAGGGCGGTACCTTTACTGGAGCAGAAGCGACAAGGCACCGGAATGGTCTGAGGATGTTGGTGATGAAGGAGGTGAGGAGCTCTTTGACTGCTGCTTCTCCCTCCATCAGGAGCCGGTTGGAGCTGTGGTGAGCACTGTGGTCCAGGAGAGGAGCGTCCTGGGAGAAGGAATAAGCAGGATGACAGTGAAGGAGGGCAGAGTGCAGGCCACTCTCTTCATACTGCCCAGTGAGTGTCCCCAGAACAGGAATCAGGGTCCCTGGGTGTGACATGGAGGATCCCTGGTGTGAAAGAGAATTGGAGTCACCAGGTGTGCCATGGGGAATCTGAGTCACCAGGTGTGACATGGGGGAGAGGGGTCACAAGTAGAAACAGGGGTTCGGGGTCACCAGGTGTGCCATGAGGAATTGGGATCCCTGGGTGTGCCATGGGGGATTGAGGTCCCCAGGTGTGACATGGAGGAACACAGGGTCCCCAGGTGTGACATGGAGGAACATCAGGGTCCCCAGGTGGCACATGGAAAAACATCAGTGTCTCCGGGTATGACATGGAGAAAAATCAGGGACCCCTGATGTGACATAAAGGAACATTGGGGTCACTGGGTATGACAGCATGACACGGAGGAACACGGGGGTCCCTGGGTATGACATGGAGGAACAACAGGGTCAGTGGGTATGCCAGCAGTATATGGAGGAATATTGGGGTCCCAGGATGTGACATGGAAAAACATCAGGGTCCATGGGTGTGACATAGGGGGACATCAGGGTCCCAGGTGTGACATGGAGGAACCATCAGATCAGGGTCACTGGATATGACAGTTTTTAACCCCTTCCCTTTTTATTTTTTTTTTGGGGGGGGCGCAAATAGCTGATCTTGCCTAGGGCGTAAAACAGTCTAGCACTGGCCCTGCTTGTTTGGCACTGGGCACTTTTTGAGACTCATTATCATTTCTGTGTTTACACAAGGACTTTCTGAGACTGCTAATAGCGCATGAATTATAATTTCAGCAGTGGAATAACCAGCACTTTGTGATTTATTATCATCATATTGTTTGCACAAGAACTTTATGGAACTGTTGTGAGCACAAGAGTCATATACTATATTTGTACATTAGCACATTTGCACTTGGCACCTTATATTGGTTCAGCTTTTTGCACTTTATGTGATTGTTATTTATATACGTGGTTGCACAGTGTGTAGGAGGCTGGTGATATATAGTATACACCTCCACCAATTGAAACACTTAGATATATATTTTTATGCACATAGAGCACTTTTTTGATTACAATATTGAGCAGCGCTGACACATATACTAAAATCTCTATTTAAGGATTCATTCTTTTCTCAGCAGCAGCTCAAAATATATTATAAACACATACAATTGCACTAAATAGGTTATATTCCTCCTTGGCGCAGGTTTACTTGCACAATTTCTATTTGAAATAAAGCTCCACTTAATGGTCTCTCCTCTGAGGGATAATGTGTACATTTGCATTATCCCACAAAATTTTAATAAAAATATATGAATCATATATTTTTCATTCATATATTTTTATTAAAATTTTGTGGGATAATGCAAATGTACTCATTATTCCTCAGAGGAGAGACCATTGAGTGGAGCTTTATTTCTGTAGGACATAGGACACAAAAACTACTCACAAGAGAAGAGGAGAGAATGGAACAAGCAGGTCAGTCAGGAACCCGTCTCCGATGCGGTGAGGTGATAACCGTCCCGTCCGTTACCCGCGGCTTCTGGAGGCGGGGCACGTCGACGTCACGTCAGTATGCAACGCTGACACGCCCCCGCTCACAGGACACCATAGAAAGAAACCCAGCACGCTGGTCACTACATTGAAGGGGGCATGTACGTTGGTCTCTGCATTGAAAGGGGGCATATACCATCTCCTGTACCATGACCTGTGACATGCCCGTACCATGACCCGTGACATGCCCGTACCATGACCTGTGCCATGCCTATACCCATGCCTGTACCATGACCTGTGCCATGCCTATACCATATCTGTGCCATGCCTATACCATCACCTGTGCCATGCCCTTACCATGACCTGTGCCATGCCTATACCATCTCCTGTACCATGACCTGTACCATGCCTGTACCATCACCTGTGCCATGCCTATACCATCACCTGTGCCATGCCTGTACCATGACCTGTACCATGCCTATACCATCACCTGTGCCATGCCTGTACCATGACCTCAAAGTCACGCAATTTTTTACCGCATTTTTTTGACGCGAAGCAATACCTATTACATTTTTCTTTTTGCGCCCCCCCCCCCCAAAAATTTTGAGCACCAGCTGCCACTGGTTTGGAGATCACTTGTCATGACAATTTTCCTATCCTCCATTCTCTAGCATTGCGCAGCTTGTCTATGACTGTCACTAAGGTTGTGAATTAGGTCCACATATTTCAAGCTTAAAGCGTAAAATCCCAAAATGCCAGCATGATATGAGTTAAGTCTAAAAGGCTTTACACACGGGCCGAATATCGGGTGGCATCAATATTCTGCCCATGTGTATGGCCAAACGTCCAGCTTCTGTTGAAGGGTCATAACCAAAAAAGGTCTGCCGATTGGCATCTGATCAGTTTGTTCTGGTGCAGGGCTGTCCCCCTTTCAGAACACAATAGCTCAGGCGAGGAGATCACTGTACTAATATCAGTTTTCTTTTTTGTTCGGCTCGCTGGGTTGAACAAAGAAAAAATGTATAGTGTGTACCAGGATTTATGAGGTGCCTGCCGCCTTGTAGATTTATTTCTAATATTCACACATGACAGGTTTATTGCGCAGTAGCATCGCTATGGGAGTGCAGGTGGTGTTGACCGCACCCTGGTGACACCTGCCAGAGGTGGTTCTACTACTGAGGGGTCTGTGCTTGGCCCCATTATTGCCATTATATGCCGTGTTATATGGGAAAAAAATGATTCAAGGTGACACCATGTTTTATCGCACCAGGTGACACTAACCCTAGTGACGCCACTGTTATTGTGCTCCAGGAAGTTAACTTCCAGAGCTCACATTCGGCTCACTGTGAGACTCTGAAACTGCTAGGCCCGCCCCCTCCCTTCCTTCTGCCCATTTACTGAAGCCTTTGTATTATGTGAAATCATTCACAAAATACAAAGGCTCCTATGAATGGGCAGCAGATGCGAGGGGCGGGCATAACTGCTGTGTATGCTTCTGTCCTCTTGCAAGGAGTGCAGTAAACCTGTCACATACTGTATGTAGTTCTGGAGGTGACATGCACCTAATTGGACTTAACTCATAGTGTGCCTGCACTTTTTGCAAAGTTGCTGAATTCCTGGAATTCAGCTTTAAATCAGCTTGAGTCTGTGACATATGTAAGAGCCTTGGCTCCATCCTAAAAGAAATTTATTTTAAAAGTCAGAATTTTGTTTTGCAAATTTCTTTTAGAAAAGAAGACAGGGCTCTACCGTAGTGACACAACAGAAGGGAATGGAAATTCTTTAGAACTGACCAGAAATGTTACATGAATTTGGAATTTAGGGTAGAGCAACAAAGATGCAATCTTTATGACTGATTTTATCATATTGCGTGTGTAGACTCTTGGCTCAGGTCCTGTTTTAATATTCAGTTAATTAAAGCAGATCTTTAAGAGATCTAAATTACTCAAACTGAGCTCATGACGAACAAATCTGCCCAAGAAGAGTGTATGTTCAGTGCAAACACGTCATAGTGGTCACAAATATACAAGAGGCAGCTGGAGTTTTATGGAAGTCTCCAATTTTGTAGTAAATTGTGACCTTGGCTTTACGTATTCCTAGATTCCAAGTCTCCGTAAAGCTCATCCTCGAAAAAAGAAGGCCTATGTGGAGGTGTTGGAGGTGTCAAGGACAACCTCAAATTATACAGGAAAGCCACATATACTTTCTACTCTAAATAGCCAAGAGTATGAGAGTATGTGGTCCCTTCCCCCCCCCCCCCCCCCATTAAATGACTGAGTTCAAGTGTTTACAGTGAAGTTGTTGTTAGATGTTCTGTAGCCTACTAGGTCCCCTTTCTTTCCTCAACGAACTGAGTTAAAAATGGCTAATTGGGCCCAGTTTGGCCATGTTCACTTGGGGGTGTACTCACTTTTGTTGCCAGTGACTTAGACATTAATGGCTCAACTAAAAAAGAATGGTCTGGTGCCATCTGTGATAGACCTCTATCCCAATATGAACATATAAAACAAAACAAATTGGCCCCGGGACTTTATGTGAGGTGAACACGTGACCAATAATAAAAGAAGGATATAATTATATTCAACATTTATTCCAGTTTATTAGAGTGGAAAAATAATCATCACGAAGCATAAAACACGTATAAAAATACATATACAAATGCCAAACCGATTGATAGTATCGCATTACAAGATAATGGTAATAATAAATTAACAATAGTAATTACATAATAATACAATGCATCTTTGGTCTCAATAGTAAATACATAATAGTGCAATACATCTTTGGTCTTGACACGTTTCGCAAGCTGTTGCTCGCTTCTTCAAGAGTTGATGCATGAAAAGCATATCTAAAGAATAAATCATCAATTTAGAATGCAAGCCAAAAGTGATAGATAAGGTTCTACAAATAATAGGGAACTCCATAGAGGACCCATGTACTTACAAATCGGCTGGGCTGGAATCAAGAGATGGGTTTCTATCTGGTTGTGGTAGGATAGGTCTGAAGGCTTCGGCTCCTGGGTCACATGTGTTCACCTCACATAAAGTCCCGGGCCAATTTGTTTTGTTTTATGTAGACATTAATGGCTGTGTTGAGTTCTTTTGAGGGGACAGCAAATGTACACTGTTATACAAGCTGTACACTCCAGTGGCGGCTGGTGCATTGGGGCGCCCCCCCTATCCATGCATCCGGCCCCCCTAATCTACATGTGGGTTGCTGGACGCATGGAGTTCAATGGGGCTTTTTTTAGCATGTGATTAGAGCCAGAGGGTCTAATAGGCAAAAAAAAAAAGGGTGGGCTTGGGGCGCAAAGCACTGTGCCCCAAGCCCACCCAGTTGTGCGACAATAGCGAATAAATATTCGCTGTTGTCACACGGACCCTCCTCCTGGCCAATCAGGAAGCGGGTCTGAGACCCGTTTCCAGATTGGCCAAAAGGAGAAACCATGCCATTGACCATGGAGGAGGAGACGCAGAAGACAGGGGGAAGAAGCCGAAGCTGAAGCCGCCGTCGCCGCCATGTGCTGCTGCTGTCTGCCCTCCCTCCACATATCCAGGCAGGGTGAGTGAGCCAGTGATGGGAGGGGGGGTATGTGCGGCCTGGTGTGGTCCGGGGGGGGGGGGTAGTATGGTGCGGTCCGTCTGCCACCCCCCCCAGCCCATGGAGCACCAGCGGCCACTGGTACACTCACTACTTTACATTGTAGCAAAGTGTAATTTCTTTAGTGTTGTCACATAAAAAGATATCATAAAAAATATTTACATGTGAGGGGTGTACTCACTTTTGTGACATACTATATTGCGAAAATTGACACAAGGCAAATTAAGGCTCTGTTCACATGTCAGCGTAGCGATCGTGGGCAGAATCACTGCGATTCTGCCCGCGATCCGGAAATTATTGCAAATCGCGGGACGCATGTGCGTTGCCCGTCATTTGCAATAGCACCCAAACGCTGTGCGATGTTGCTGCGATTTGCGCCTGCCGAATCGCGGTAACATCACACAAAAAAAATTGCGAGACTCATGACGCCCCAAAGAAGCTCTTATACCTTTTTTGGGCGTCATGCGTCCCGCGATTTTACCGCGATTCGGCAGGCGCAAATCGCGGCAACATCGCACAGCCTTTGGGGTGCTATTGCAAATCACGGGCAACGCACATGCGTCCCGCGAATTGCAATGATTTCCGGGATCGTGGGCAGAATCGCGGTGATTCTGCCCGCGATCGCTACGCTGACATGTGAACGGAGCCTAAAACTTTAGCCATTGGTGTAGGAATGCTCCAAATTTTCCAAGATATTGAACTGGCGTTCCATAAGGTTCTATTGGACTGGTTTCTCAGTCTGAACTTTCCTCTCCTCATGGGAAAGATGCCTCTTGCAACCCGGAGGACCAACACATGCCCTCGCATTACCTTTTACAACAGCTGGGAATTATTCCGGACTCCAAGCACCCCCTCCCCCCCCCCCCACCCCGCCCGGAACTGAATGCGGAGAGGAGACTCTAAACATGGATTATTGTTATAGAGCAAATTCTCATTAAATAAACCTCGGACTGACACAGATGCTATAAGTAGATTTCATTTCCCGCAGAGGAAGAGTGAGAGAAATATAATCAGCCTTCAACAAAAAGCAGAACTGTGTTACTGGGGCGAGATATTAAAACCAGCAACATCCGAGAGGTCTGGTGTTTGTTGCTTTCATTGCAGAAGTTTATGGTACAGTCTGATGGGTGTGCAGAGAATGTGAAAGTCATTATCAGGGTCCATTTGTTTTCCATTAAGCCCAACTCCAGGTGGCTATATAATAAAAAGAACGTTTAATGTACTTTTGTGTCTTTCTTTTAAATAAACATTTTTACATACAGCCAGCATAAGTACCTGAATCTGCCCTTGTATCATCCCCTGCATAGCAACATGGGAGAGGGAGGGACAGCTCTGAAAGCCAATCAGGATCTCCTTCATATATGTGCTAACAGGGAACATGAAGACAGGAGGAGAGAGCAGAGTGAGCAGAGCTGAGGACCTATAGCGGATTTTCACATTAAAAGGGAAGTTCCACTTATTTTCCTCCTCCCCCTCCACCAGTGGTGTATTTTGGTTTTGTGCTGCCCTAGGCAAGACTAACATTGGGTGCCCCCCCTCTTCCATGTCCCAGCATGAACCCCTGAGAGTTCGCGAGAGGGGGGGGTGAGGGAGGGAGAGAGAGAGGGAGGGGGGGTTGAGAGAGAGAAGCGATGAGGGAGTGGGAGATGAGAGAGAGAGGGGGGATGAGAGAGAGGGGGTATGAGAGAGAGTGAGAGAGGGGGGGAATAAGAGAGAGGGGGTGAGAGAGAGAGGGGACGGATGAGAGAGAGAGAGAGAGGGAGGGGGGGTGAGGGAGGGAGAGAGAGAGGGGGGGTTGAGAGAGAGAAGGGATGAGGTAGTGGGGGATGAGAGAGAGAGGGGGGATGAGAGAGAGGGGGTATGAGAGCGAGCGAGAGAGGGGGGAATGAGAGAGAGGGGGGATGAGAGAGAGGGGACAGATGAGAGAGAGAGGGGGTGTGAGAGAGAGAGTGAGAGAGAGAGAGGTGCGGAGTGAGAGAGAGAGAGGGGGGTGAGAGAGGCGGCTCTAGCAACCAGTGGCCAATAGAGTCTCAGGTGGAGGGGGGTGGCTTTTTTGCTGCCCCCTTGCAATCTGCCGCCCTAGGCCCGGGCCTTGTTGGCCTAGGCCAAAATACAGCACTGACCTCCACTCTGCTCAATGTAAATTCTTTCTTATTTTCTGCGAGTAACTATTTTTGAAAGTTGCCCACCCCCCCCCACCCCCCCACTTCCTGCCTGCAGCCTCCTGGGAGACATCACAGGTCCCAGGACCATTCTGAAAGCCCAGTGAATCTCACTCATGTGCAGTGGGGACAGGGCCACTGATAGGGGGGGACCACCAGTCCTCCTGTAGGGGGCCCGGGCACATAGGGGGGCCGCAACAGCACGGGGAATCAGTGCGGTCGTGCATATTTACAAAAAATAGCGCACACATGCAAAAGAAATGACTATCAAATATAAAGGCAATCAATAAATAAAGATGGGGATTTGGTCCCACCATATGGCCATATCATGCTCAAGCCCGCCACTGCGTCAAAGTACCCCATTATCAGTGGGCCCTACACTATCCATAAAAAGAATGATGAATCCAGCTTCTCAAACCATTGGAGATACTAAAGCCTCGTACACACGCAACGATTGTTGGCCGGGAATTTTCGGCCAACGTCCGATCGGCCGATTGTCGGCTTGTTAGTATGATGCTTCCGACAACCGACTCCGACTTTTCGGCCGAAAAAAATCTGGTGTGCAGGCTATAACATTTTTGTTGGCCGTCAACACAACGGCCGATTTTCTGTCAGTCAGTACAGATTTCGGCAGACAAAAATCAGATGAGCAAGACTGGGCATGCTCAGAGAAGAAAAAACACACGGAAAGTTAACCATCACATGACATCACTTCTGAAGTTGGTTGTTGTTGGCCGAGAAAATTAGTGTGCAGTCTAGGCACATTCCAACCAACACAACAACACTGGACAAAAGACGGCCGATCGGTCGGCCAACAATCATTGCGTGTGTACGAGGCTTTACTCCTTAAGCCCCGTACACACGTACCGATTGTCGGCCGTAAATATTCGGCCGATGACCGATCGTTCGATTGTAGGCTTGTTAGTATGATGCTTCCGACAGCCGACAGCGCATTTTCGGCCGAACAGAATCTGTCGTGCAGGCATTAAAATTTTTGTTGGCCAACACCAGAACGGCCGATTGTTCGCCAGTCAGTACAGATTTCGGCCGACAGACAGCAGATTTGAAAGACTCAGAAAAGAAAAAACACAGGGAAAGTTAACCATCACATGACATCACTTCTGCAGTCGGCTGTTGTTGGCCGACAAAATTCGTGTGCAGTCTTTTGCACTTTTCAGCGGACAGGACAGCCCTGGACAAAAGACGGCCGATCAGTCGGCCGACGATCGGTACGTGTGTACGAGGCATTACTGGGAGAGATGTGCGACTGCACTATGAGGGACTCCTCCTATATCTGCTAGCTAGTGGACACTGATAGAGTACAGGTGTGGGAGGGTGGGGTGCTCAACCCCAGAGTCTGGTCAGACCGAATACATTACAAACAAAAAGGAGCTGGGGCGGCACATCCTGAACCTGCATTTCTAAAGCTGGTGCAGCTATAGACCAGAATCAGTGCGGTCGGGCAGGGAGACAATTACAGAAGGACGCCCTGTGCGGCTCTCTGCAGCAGCTGAAAGCCAATTTCTCCCCCTCGTGCCAGCTTTCAGCTGCTGCAGGGAGAGACACAGACACAAGGCATCATTCCTGTAATTGCTTCCCCGACACCTATCCCCCTCCCTGTTCTGCTTGCTTCTGATCCTCCCCCTTCCCCGTGAGCCCCCCTTTCACTGTGCTACCCCCCCCCCCCCCACACCTCTCCCAGAGCACTGCAGGCTTTTCAGTCCTTTAAAAAAAAAACAAATTCTAAATAAAAAAATGATAATTAAACATTGCAATAAAATATTTAGAAAAATTGTAAAATAAGATAATTATAAACATTTTAAAAAATATATAATTTTTTTTTATTTTTTTTATGAAAAAAACAATTAAAAAGGGCTAATTCACACAGGTTCTGTTTGTGTCTGCTAATAATCATTTTAGTTATAAATATTGTCTTGATATATTTGGGGGGGGGGGGGGGGGGAGATTGTACAGGGCCCTGTGATTTCTAACAGCAGCCCTGAGTGGGGAGCCAACTGTGAGCCAGCAGGAAGTCACAGCCGGCTTCCTAAAGTCAATGTGGCGGCACCTGGGATTCAAAGACCAGCTGAAGACGGCGCTGGATCCTTGGACTGGTAATTGTCTTTTTTTATTAAAAAATCAGCAGGTACTGTATTTGTATCTGCTAACTGTTATTTATATATATATTTTTTTTAACAAAGCTGGAGCTCCTCTTTAAATACACTATATTACCAAAAGTATTGGGACACCTGCCTTTACACATGCATGAACTTTAACCACTTCAATACCGGGCACTTTCACCCCCTTCCTGCCCATGCCAATTTTCAGCTTTTAGAGCTGTTGCATTTTGAATGACAATTGCGCAGTCATGCAACACTGTACCTAAACCAAATTTATGTCCTTTTTTTCCCACAAATAGATCTTTCTGTTAGTAGTATTTGATCACCGCAAGGTTTTTTCTTTTTTGGTACACAAATAAAAAAATATCAAAAAGTTTGAAAAAAAAAACATTTTTTTTGTTTATGTTATAAAATTTTGTAAATAGATACGTTTTTTCCTGCACTGACAGGCACTGATGAGGAGGCACTAATGGGGTGACACTGATATGCAGCATTGGTGGGCACTGATAGGCGGCACTGATGGGCACTGATAGGCAGGACTGATGGGCACTGATAGGTGGCACTGATGTGCACTGATAGGCGGCACTGGTGGGCAATAATGGGCTCTGGTGGGCGGCACTGATAGATGGCAATGATGGGCACTGGTGGGCAGCACTGATAGATGGCAATGGTAGGCAGCACTGATAGGGAGGGCACCACTGGCAGAATTGTGCCGCTGCGCATGCCCGCGGTGGTGCGATCTCACTCCTTCTGCAGGACGTTTGGGAACGACCGATTAGAAGGACGAGACTCCCACCCGGCCATATATGTACAGTAGCTGGGTGGGAGGTGGTTAATGTCATCCCAGTCTTAGACCGTAGGGTTCAATATTGAGTTGGCCCACCCTTTGCAGCTATAACAGCTTCAACTCTTCTGGGAAGGCTGTCCACAAGGTTTAGGAGTGTGTCTATGGGAATGTTTGACTATTCTTCCAGAAGTGCATCTGTGAGGTCAGAGACTGATGTTGGACATAAAGGCCTGGCTCATAGTCTCCACAGCAATTCATCCCAAAGGTGTTCTATTGGGTTGAGGTCAGGACTCTGTACAGGCCAGTCAAGTTCCTCTACCCCAAACTCGCTCATCCATATGTTTATAGACCTTGCTTTGTGCACTGGTGTGCAGTCATGTTGGAACAGGAAGAGGTCATCCCCAAACTGTTCCCACAAAGTTGGGAGCATGAAATTGTCCAAAATGTCTTGGTATGCCGACGCCTTAAGAGTTCTCTTTACTGGAACTAAGGGGCGAAGCCCAACCCCTGAAAAACAACACCATACCATAATCCCCCCTCGATCAAATGATTTGGGGCCAGTCCACCCAAATCTGATATTCTAGTTATAGGTGGATCCTGGAGGACCAAGTCAGCCACTAGCTTTTTATACGACTTGCCCTGCTTGCTGTCTATCTGGGAGTTTTTGCCCCTCATGATGCATTCTTCATAATGTAAAATTATGGAAAAATTACAGCAGGGAGAGACTCTCATAATGACCGTGTCAGGTGTGCAGAGATCTCACTAGTAGAAACCTGAGAGATAAAAGAAAGAGTCGTGATTTCACTTTTAAGCCTCTAACGCATACTAAAACATCGGTTTTGGGCTGAGTAGTGCGTTAAGGTAAACCTATACTTAAAGAAAAAGTTTGCATCTATTGGTACTTTCTCTCTCTCCCTCCCCCCCCCCCCCTATCAACTGGCCAATTGATTTTCTTTTAAATAAAACCTTACTAGTTTCATTGCATACCTTGTTATAGAGCCAGTGACATTATCACTGGGTCTCTGTTCTTCTCTATGGCTGGTGGGAGGGACCATTAGGGTGCTGTATATAGTTTGTTTCCTGAAAAAATCAAAGCACCCTACCTCAGTACTCCTCTCAAGAGCTCCCATCCTGATGCAAACAGTGGGTTGGTTCTTGGGATTAGTTATGCAAACATCATAATGCCTTGATGTGTGGATATCAGTCCAGAGACATGGGTAAACCTAGGCAGACTATTTGCATACAGACTGCCCTTGGTGACCCCCAGCATGTAATACTGAGCCTCTGTGATTGTAAGAACTGATAATGAATGAAAGCGATCAGACTGGGGTGATGCTAGATGTCCTCCAGTCAGGAAATGAGGGAGGCACTATTAGACTTGCTGCAGCTTCTAATGCACACTGTGAGAAGCTCACAGTTTGCAGTGAAATTAGAGAAAGAAATTTCAGTACAGGAGATGAGCCTCTAAAACTGTGCCACAGTGGGAGGAATGCTGGATTCCAGCTTTAGATATTAAGATAAAACTAAATTAACAGACTTACCAGGATGGATTAATAAAGAGTAACAGAAGAGACTGAATTCTGTACTGTCCTGTAGAAAATGCTGCTTTGGACTTGCTGCCCATTTTCAGCCCATTTCTCCAGACTCTCTGCAGAGGCAGCGCCGGTGCTTCCACTAGGCAAACTAGGCAGCCGCCTAGGGCGCATTGCCACCTAGGGGTGCAGCCAGGAGTCGGCACTCTCTCTCCATTATGAATGATTATTGTGAGCTAAGGGGAGAGGTGGCAGTAGGGGAGGAAGAAGGGACAGAGAAAGATGCCAGGTGTCTTGGGCAGTGGCAGAACTATCAGGCCCTGGCTTTCCACCACTGTTGGAGGGGCCCCAAGAGGCAGGAATGGAGCCCACCAGAGTGCTGCCTGCATGATGTTCCTCTTCAGCTGGAGCTGAATGGCCTTAACCCAGGCAGGAAGTGACTCTCTGCACTGAGCTGGTAGGCAGCCGTTCATTTCCCTGGGTTGGTATTAAGCAGGGAGCGGAGGAGAGCTGAACCTGAGCCGGAGCTCGGCACTGGAGGGCGGAAGCTTTACTGGGGCAAAAGCGACGAGGCACCGGAATGGTCTGAGGAGGTTGGTGATGGACATGCGGAGCTCTCTGACTGCTGCTTTTCCCTCCACCAGGAGCCGGTTGGAGCTGTGGTGAGCACTGTGGTCCAGGAGAGGAGCGTCCTGGGAGAAAGAATCAGCAGGATCACAGTGAAGGAGGGCAGAGTGGGGGCCACTCTCTTCATACCGCCCAGTTAGTGTCCCCAGAACAGGGGATCGGGGTCCCTTGGTGTTACATTGAGCATCCCTGGTATGAAAGGGAATCGGGGTCACCAGGTGTGCCATGGGGAATCAGAGTCACCAGGTGTGACATGGGGGATAGGGGTCACCGGGTGTAACAGGAGTTTGGGGTCACCAGGTGTGCCATGAGGAATTGGGGTCCCTGGGTGTGCAATGGGGGATTGGGGTCCCCAAGTGTGACACGGAGGAACATCAGGGTCCCCAAGTGTGACACGGAGGAACATCAGGGTCCCCAAGTGTGACACGGAGGAACATCAGGGTCCCCAGGTGTGATATGGAGGAACATCAGGGTCCCCAACTGTTACATGGAAAAACATCAGGGTCTGACATAGAGGAACATTGAGGTCACTGAGTATGACAGCATGACATGGAGGAACACAGGGGTCCTTGGGTGTGACATGGAGGAACATCAGGGTCAGTGGGTATGACAGCATGACATAGAGGAATATTTGGGTCCAAGGGTGTGACATAGAAAAACATCAAAGTCCCTGGGTGTGACACGGAGGGACATTAGGGTCCCTGATTGTGACATGGAGGAATATGGGGGGTCACTGGGTATGAAAGCATAACATGGAGGAACCATCGGATCAGGGTCACTGGGTATGACATAGAGGAGTTTTTAACCCCTTCCCTTTTTTTTTGGGGGGGGGGGGGCACAAGTAGCTGGTCTTGCCTAGGGTGTAAAATAGTCTAGCAGCGGCCCTGTGCAGAGGTGGTCAAATGTCCAAAGGCCTGGGCATGTGGTCATATGATGTCTGTTGAAAGGAAGGTTCGGAGTCCAGACCGGCCAATCCTTACCTTTACACTGAGACTTTGTGGCCAAATATGTTTACACCATGTCACTATCCATAGAGCAGTTAGCAGGAGGAGCACTGACACAGAGTCTGCTGAATTCTGAAAAGTTTGTACAGCCACACTTGGCATGCAAAGGCCATGTCTGAGGCCATTTCTATAAAATGAAATACCATTGCTGGAGGTAGGGAGGAGAACCTCCTCTCCATATCCTTTTATTTATCTTCCGAACATAAATAGCATAAGGTACGTGTTTGGCATATTTTGGAGGACCATTCCCTCATATCTGTCCCATCATCACCTTAGTTTATCTATCCTGCCCTGGAGGAGGGTGTGTCCGCTCAAAGTTAATCACAAATATATTTTCACACATCCTGATGGCTTTGGTCCATTGCCGTGTACTTAGCTGCCAAGTGTTGAAATAATGAATCGACTTGTCTGTAAAATTAAAGAATTTGACACATTAGACACGAAGATGCTCTTGAGCAGAAGCACACAAAGAAGCATTTATCTGTCGATATCATGGTAACACTGCGATTATTGTCCTGAGTCCCGCGGTTCAGACACTGCCGCCTTTGAATCCCAGCTCAATATTAGCTTCATGGAGTCACGCAACACAAACTGGTTATGGTCCAAGACAGTTCATCCATAAATATAGGCAGATGATGGTCTGAAGACAACGTGTCCTCAAAGTCTGAGGTTGGCAAGGAGTCTTATCATTCTACAAATATCTTATCATTGCTTCACCAGAATCCAAACGAGGACCCGAAATTGTAACAGTAGGACCTTGCTTATCAAACTCAAGCAGTTTGGTATTACCGGTATCAACCAATTCCAACCTTAACTGGATAATGACTATTGGAAATTTAAAGATTGAGTTTGGTTTATAGCTGAAGGACAATACAGACATGGGGTGGTACACAACCAACTCACGTAAGGGTTCACCCAACCAAGAAAAACTAGAATGCTCAAGTTTCTCTAAAGGTGGTATCAATCAATTCCAACCTGAACTGGAAAATGACAGCTGGAATTTCAAAGGCTGTTTGGTTTACAGCTGAAGAACAATACAGACACGAGATGGTAAACCAGGGATCCTCAAACTACAGCCCTTCAGCTGTTGCCGAACTACACATCCCATGAGGCATTGTAAAACTCTGACATTCACAGACATGACTAGGCATGATGGGAATTGTAGTTTCTGAACAACTGGAGGGCCATAGTTTGAAGACCCCTGTGGTAAACAAACAATACATATAAAACCCAACCTATATAAACTAGAGTGCCCAAATTTCTCTAAAGGGGGTATCAATCAATTCCTACCTGAACCAGAAAATGACTGCTGGAATTTTAAAGATTGAATTAGCTAATGGACAGTACAGACATGGAATGGTACACAACTAACTCACATAATGGTTCACCCAACCAATATGAACTGGATAATGACCACTGGAATTTGAAAGGTTGAGTTTGGTTTGTAGCTGAAGGACAACACAGACATAAAATGGTTCAACACAGGACAACACGGACATGAAATTCACGTAATGGTTCACCCAACCTATATAAACTAGAGTGCCCACATTTTTCTGAAGATGGTATCAATCAATTCCAACCTGAACTTGAAAATGACAGTTGGAATTTGAAAGACTTGACTCTGGTTTGTAGCTGAAAGACTATACAGACCTGGAATGGCACACAACCAGTTCACACAATTTTTCCCCAATCTATATAAATTGCAATGTCCAAACTTCTTTCCAACCTGAACTGCATAATGACCATTGGAATTTGAAAAACTACGCATGGTTTGTAGCTGGAGAACAACACAGACAAGGGATGGTACACAACCAATTTGTGTATTGGTTCACACAACCATCATAATCTAGAATGCCCACATTTTTCTAAAGATGATATCGATTCCAACCTGAATTTGAAAATGACCATTGGAATTTGAAAAAGTGAGTTTGGTTTGTAGCTGAGGGATGATACAGACATGGGATGGTTCACAACCAATTCACGTAATGGTTCACCCAACCATCAAATTCTAGAGTGCCCAAATTTTTCTAAAGATGGTATCAATAAATTCCAACCTGAACTGGATAATGACTATTGAAAATTTAAAGATTGGGTTCACCCAACCAAGAAAAACCAAGAAAAACTAGAATGCTCAAGTTTCTCTAAAGGGGGTATCAATCAATTCCTACCTGAACCAGAAAATGACTGCTGGAATTTTAAAGATTGAATTTGGTTTTAGCTAATGGACAGTACAGACATGGAATGGTACACAACTAACTCACGTAATGGTTCACCCAACCAATATGAACTGGATAATGACCACTGGAATTTAAAGGGTTGAGTTTGGTTTGTAGCTGAAGGACAACACAGACATGAAATAGTATACAACCAATTCACGTAATGGTTCACCCAACCTATATAAACTAGAGTGCCCACATTTTTCTAAAGATGGTATAAATCAATTCCAACCTGAACTTGAAAATGACAGTTGGAATTTGAAAGACTTGACTCTGGTTTGTAGCTGAAAGACTATACAGACCTGGAATGGCACACAACCAGTTCACACAATTTTTCCCCCATCTATATAAATTGCAATGCCCAAACTTCTTTCCAACCTGAACTGCATAATGACCATTGGAATTTGAAAAACAAAGCATGGTTTGTAGCTGGAGAACAACACAGACAAGGGATGGTACACAACCAATTCATGTAATGGTTCACACAACCGTCATAATCTAGAATGCCCACATTTTTCTAAAGATGATATCGATTCCAACCTGAATTTGAAAATGACCATTGGAATTTGAAAAAGTGAGTTTGGTTTGTAGCTGAGGGATGATACAGACATGGGATGGTTCACAACCAATTCACGTAATGGTTCACCCAACCATCAAACTCTAGAGTGCCCAAATTTTTCTAAAGATGGTATCAATAATTTCCAACCTGAACTGGAAAATGAGCGTTGGAAATTGAAAGACTGAGTTTGGTTTGTAGCTGAAGGACGACACAGACATCGGATGGTTTACAACCAATTCACAAAATGGTTCACCCAACCAAAAAAAGACTAGAATGGCAAAACTAATTTATACTAGCTTGCACACCAAAATGGCCCGTATTAGAATTCAGACTGGTTTTTGATGTGTTGCAGAGGTGTCATACGTTACCACTGCACTTCATGTGAACATGAACAAGACCTAATAACTTGTAAGTTCAATAAACTACATAAAAAAAGATGCAGTTTGTCAAGAGCCTTAAGTTAAGCCCCGTACACACGTACCGATCGTGGGCCGAACGATCGGCCGTCTTTTGTCCAGGGCTATCGTGTCTGTTGAAAAGTGCAAAACACTGCACACGAATTTTGTTGGCCAACAACAGCCGACTGCAGAAGTGATGTCATGTGATGGTTAACTTTCCTTGTCTTTTTTCTTTTCTGAGCATGCCCAGTCTTGCAAATCTGTTGTCTGTCGGCCGAATTCTGTACTGACTGGCGAACAATCGGCCGTTCTGGTGTCGGCCAACAAAAATTTTAATGCTTGCACAACAGTGCGCTGTCGGCTGTCAGAAGCATCATACTAACAAGCCGAAAATCGGCCGATCGTTCGGCAGCCGAATATTTACGGCCGACAATCAGTATACACAGCAGTTTTGCTTCTCTTTTATCTGAGAATCCTGCTAGCAGATCTATTTTTTCCAGATCTTGTAACAGGGTGACAACATTGTTCATACTGCAGTGAAAACTCACAGCAGTATTGTCACCCTTTGGGCAGTGTGGTCTTGGATGGACAGAGTTTAAAATTAACTTTAAAGCCCAACTTAAGCTTTGCTTAAAAAGTTTTTAAAAAGTAGCCCGTGTCTTGGTTAAATAAAAAAGCAGCTCAAGGTGCAATGCTCCTCCTCTTCAGTGCCTTCCTCCTCTTCAGTGCCTTCCTCACGGTAGCTCATTTTGTGCTTGTCATTCAACCCGAAAGACTGAGGAGATACTTTGGGTGCAGGATGTAATGAGCCCCTCACCCCCCTGAGGGGCATCACCACAGCACTCTTAATTGACAGTATAATGAACCAGAGATTGGTGCTATTGTCATCATGTTAGCACCACTCTTTGCATCATGGTGGATCACCCACTACTAAGAGAGAATCTGAAGAGAGCTGATTGTGTTATGTGACCGGCCTCAAGACTTCAGACAAAGTAAGAATAGCAAAAGCAAAAAGCATGACACACTGCTAGCAGGGGCCTCTATGGAGGTAAGGGGTCACAGTGATAGTGGGTCGGAGAAGCAGTCAGGAGGAGAACCTGGAGGCCTCTCTGGTGCTGTCTACCACAGTAATTTATTTTGGCCACAAGATGTCTTGAGTCTTCTGGTGTGTCATTCAACCCAGAAGACTGAGGATATACTGTGAGTGCAGAGTGTCATGGACGCACCCCAGAGGGATCCTCACCACAGCACCCTTAATTCACAGTGCAATGAAGCAGAGATTGGTGCTGATGTAATAATGTCAGCACTGCTCTCTGCATCATTGTGGATCAACCACCACTTGGAGAAGACCTAAAGAGGACCCTGCATTCTGTGGGACTGGCTTCAAAACTTTGGAAAATGTAAGTAAAAAATATACAAAAAGTACAAATGTTCACTAGGGGACCTCCTTAGGGGTAAGGGGTGACAATTGTAATGGGTCGGGGAGAAATCAGAAGGAGAGTGTCACGGTTCTTGCCGTGTATTACAGACGGCCAGGCGTGGCCGCCGTTAAGTACCTGACATGGGATTTGAACCTGTGTACTTTGAAATACTATCCTGTTATCCTGCCTCTGAGCCACACTTCAGCTCATATGGATCCACTCTTGTTAATCTGGTATTGCCTGCAGCACTAGGGGGCTGGACTTCACCTGAGTATACTCCTGTCTCTCATTGTCCACCTGAAGCTAATTGCTCTATTAAGCAAGCTATTAAACACTGCCTCTCGCTTAGAGCAGTGTCAGTTCATTGCTGATCTTTATTTGACAGACTTTGTTCCTATTTCCAGCCTGACTCCGGCTTCCATCCTTACCTTGGCTCCATGTTGTTCCTGTGACCTTATCCTCCTCTCATCTCCTGATCCTTATCTGGACTCGTGTCATCCAGTGACTACAGTTATTCCTGGACTTTCCTCCCCATTATATTCCTGCCGGTCCTGCTTATTGGAGCACCTTCCCTGCCAAGCCCCCATGCACAGATTCACAGCCCAGGTCGCTTACTTACCTGGTCACCTTGGACTGTGGATATCTGCAAGGATAAGCATACATCTCTGCGTTACAGACTCCAACAAAGGCAAGCACCGTCACAGAGAGTCTGGAGGAAGCTCTGGTACTATCCACTGCAGTAAATCATTTTGGCCACTAGATGCCTTGAGTCTTCTGGTGTGTCATTCAATCTAGAAAACTGAGGAGATACTGAGAGTCCAGGCTGTCAGGTACTCACCTAGAGGGGCACCTGTAATTCAAAATGCAGGGAAGCATAGAATGTCATCATGTCAGTGCCTCTTTCTGCATCCTGGACCACCTACTTCCAAGAATAGATCCAAAGAGGACTCTGCACACCATGTGACTGGCCTAAAAATTTTTAAAAAAGTAAAATAAATGGCAATAATATTAAAAAAAAAGGACTACACACTGCTTTCCATGCCTCCTTTGGGGGTAAAGGGTGGCGGTGGTAGCAGGTCAGGGGAACAGTCAGGAGGAAAGTCTAGAGGCATCTCTGGTGCTTCCCACCATATTAATTAATTTTGGCTTCCAGATGTCCTCAGTCTTCCAATGTGCCACTTAACCCAGAAGACTGAGGAGATACTTTGAGTGCAGGGAGTCATGGACTCACCCCTGATGGGCCATCAGGAGAACAGTCAGGAGGAAAGTCTGAAGGCATCTCTAGTGCTTCCCCCCCAGTAATTCATTTTGGTCACAAGATGTCCTCAGTCTTGTGGTGTGTCATTTAACACAGAAGACTGAGGAGATAGTGGATACTATGAGTGCAGGGAGTCATGGACTCAACCCCAATGGTGCATCACCACAGCACCCTAATTCATGAAACAGAAAGTGGTGCAAACGTCATCACCACCTTCTGCAACATAGAGGATCACCCAACTCCAGGATGAAATCCAAAGAGGACACTATGTGTCATGTGACCAGCTTCAAAACTTTGAAGAATGGTAAGTAAAAAAACACTGCTGGCAGGTAGGAAATTGGGGGTGGTAGTGGTTCAGGGTTGCAGTCAGGAGGAGAGCTTGGATCTCAGAGCTGGCCTTTAACCACTTAAGCCCCGGAAGATTTTACCCACTTCCTGACCAGGGGTTTTTTTTGCGATTCGCCACTGGGTGACTTTAACGGACAATTGCGCGGTCGTGCGACGCTGTACCTAAACAAATTTGACGTCCTTTTTTTCCCACAAACAGAGCTTTCTTTTGGTGGTATTTGATCACCTGTCAGATTTTTTGATCATGCGCTATAATCAAAAAAAGAGCAACAATTTTGCAAAAATAACAATATTTTTCACATTTTTTTATATGAAATTCCCCCCCCCCAAAAAATGTAAAAATCTAAATTTTTTAACATTTTTGGCCAATTTGTTTTATGCTACATATGTTTGGTAAAAAAAAAATCGCAAAAAGCGTATTTTGATTGGTTATTGCGTTTACTAACTAAGGGAAAGGTTTTTGTCATTTTTGTTGTTTTTTTTTGGCGGCAATCTGCTATTTTTTTTTTTTGCGGGACTGCGACATTGCGGCGGACAGATCGGACCCTTGACTGACATTTTTGACACTTTTAGGGTTACCAGTGACATTACTACAGTAATCAGTACTATAAATATGCACTGTTACTGTAAAAATGACACTGGCAGGGAAGGGGTTAACTTTATTTGGGAAGGAGGGGTTAAGTATGTCCCTAGGGGCGTGTTTCTAACTGTGATTGGACATGGCTACTGGTGTAAGAACAGAGAGCAACGGTCCTACATAGTAAAACCGTCTGATCTCCATTTTTACACAGGGGAGAATGACAGGCGGCTTTGTTTACATTAGCCGCCTGCCTTTCTCCCTTCACGGCGAACGATCGCGAGTGACCGGCGGACATCGGGTCCGCTGGTCACATGCACTGACTTGTTAGGGAACGAGCCGGGGCGGGCGCGCGCTCGCCTGCTATTGGCTCACAAGCTAGTGACAGGCTAGTGACGTACCCATACGTCACTTTGCCTGGCCGGGGCTGACTGCCGCAGTATATGTACTTGCGGCGGTCGGCAACCAGTTAAGTAAGTGACAAGCCAATTTAGGTATCCTCCCCAATGCAAAGATATAAAGCCAACCTGCAATTTTGACTGGAACGTTCAATAAAAGTTACTTGAGCTGCAAATTTATGTGCTATAGGTTCTGCAGAATAAGCCACCCACCAGAGTAAAATCGGAAACTGTCAGCCGGTGATATGGGAAGGCCATACATAACAGGCAAAGTCTCATTTGAAAGGGGATGTGAGTACGGTACCCAGAGATTCTTAGTGACATTCTTCTTTAAATGTTTCTCTTTTTCCTTCCATACAAGAGCAGGTAAAACTCATTGAAACTCCAAGAGAGAAGAGCGAGGGATATTTTTGGAGCGGCATAATCAGAGGAAAGCTAACCTGCTCCATAGCCTGCTAGGTATTCCAGTGCTTGACTTGTATTCTTATTAGGTCAGGTGTGTCAGTGTGTGACGGAGCGAGTCGACAGGAGCTGACATGGGATGCCGGGACTGCGAATGCTCTGGATCTGCATTTTTTCGCTCTTCTATCTGTGCTGAAAATATAAGACATAATTAAAGGATAAATTAAAGCTGAATTGTATTCTGTTTATATTGGCTTTCCTGGTTTCTTTCTCTTCCCTCATTAACATGCTAATACCATTAAAAAAAAAATAATCCGTTTTTATTACATGCAGTGCATCCGGAAAGTATTCACAACGCTTCACTTTTCCCACATTTTGTTATGTTACAGCCTTATTTCAAAATGGATTAAATTCATTATTTTCCTCAAAATTCTACAAACAATTCCATAATGACAACGTGAAAGAAGTTTGTTTAAAATATTTGCTAATTTATTAAAAATAAAAAAACAAAAAAAAAAATCCCACGTATATAAGTATTCACAGCCTTTGCCATGACACTTAAAATTGAGCTCAGGTGCATCCCGTTTCCACTGATCATCCTTGAGATGTTTCTACAACCTGATTGGAGTCCACCTGTGGTAAATTCAGTTGATTGGATATGGTTTGGAAAGGCACACGCCTGTCTATATAAGGTTCCACAGTTAATAATGCATGTCAGAGCACAAACCAAGCCAAGAAGTTCAAGGAATTGTCTGTAGACCTCCGAGACAGGATTGTATGGAGGCACAGATCGGGGAAAGGGTACAGAAAAATTTCTGCAGCATTGAAGGTCCCAATGAGCACAGTGGCCACCATTATCCATAAATGGAAGAAGTTTGAAACCACCAGGACTCTTCCTAGAGTTGACCGCCCGGCCAAACTGAGCGATCAGGGAGAAGGTTATTAGTCAGGGAGGTAACCAGGGAGGTAACCAAGTACCCGATGTTCACTTTGAGAGAGCTCCAGCGTTTCTCTGTGGAAAGAGGAGAACCTTCCAGAAGAACAATCTCTGCAGCACTCCACCAATCAGCCCTGTATAGTAGAGTTGCCAAATGGAAGCCACTCCTCAGTAAAAGGCACATGACAGCCCATCTGGAGTTTTCAAAAAGTTACCTGAAGGACTTTCAGACCATGAGAAACAAAATTCTCTCATCTGATAAAACAAAGATTGAATTCTTTGGCCTGAATGGCAAGCATCATGTTTGGAGGAAACCAGGCACCGCTCATCACTTGGCCAATACCATCCCTACAGTGAAGCATGGTGATGGCAGCATCATGTTGTGGGGATGTTTTTTAGTGGCAGGAACTGGGAGACTAGTCAGGATTGAGGGAAACTGAATGCAGTAATGTATCCTTGATGAAAACTTGCTCCAGAGGGCTCTGGACCTCAGACTGGGTCAAAGGTTCATCTTCCAACAAGACAACAACAATAAGCACACACCCCAGATAACAAAGGAGTGGCTACGGGACAACTCTGTAAATATCCTTGAGTGGCCCAGTGTAATGTTCTGGTACCTTTGGGTACCCTAATTACTCTTTCATAAGTGTATGCGCGCCACCATTCTCTTTTGGTAAGGTGCGCATACACCTTTAAGACTGATGCTGTCATCACTGAGCGCCGGACTGGATGGCTATTTAGATCGCCGGCTCTCACTCACATGTGTTCGTTCAAACTGCTTTGTGCCTTGATGCTAACCTGTCTTGAAGCTCTAATGCTTGCAAGCATACCTCGCTGTCGGAACCACGCTGCGCTGATCCCTGTATCCCGCTACCGGATCATCCGCTCTTGCCGAACCTCTCCTCTGCTACATTGCTATTAGTGATAAGTACCCCACAGGGGAAACCTCTATAACTTTCATACTAAAGCTTACACTATCTAGCTCTGCATACTAAGGACTATTACTACATCTGCATTATCTAAGATTGCTAGCTCTTGAGCCTACTACCACCTGTTCTTGCACTGGGTTGATCTCTCTTGTATGTCCACCTGCTACTCTGTCATCTGCTACCATACATGATTGCTAAACCTATCTGCATCCCATCTGCTACTATCTTACTTTCAAGAACATTTCCTTTCAAGTGTCTGTCATCTACCATCTCTACCCAACCTGTCTCTTCAGCCTATCATCACTGTGTTACTAAATACATAAGTCACTCTAGGAAACATCTTATTGAGTGTGTGTATTTACTTGCTGAATTGAGATCATCCACACATGATGAGTCATTGAGAGTTGGGATTGGTGTCTCAGCGTTTCTCTACATGACTACTGAAGTGGAATATTTCTGCAGCTGAAAATCCACATCATACATAAAACGCAGGAGCGTTACAGATTGAACGAACCACAAATGGATTCAGCAGAAATAACCACTCAGATGACACAATTAAAACAGCAAGTACCTGCGTTAATACACGCACTTGCTGAATTAAAAGAAGACAATCAGGCTCTGTCGCAGCAGGTAATTAGACTGACACAACTTACCACTGCTCAGTCCCCTGAACCCAAAATAAATCCTCCTTTGGTATTTACAGGCGATCGCAAAAAATTTCGCGAATTTAAAAACGCATGTGAGTTACTTTTCTTGCTAAAACCCCGTACCTACCTTACTGATCACATTAAGGTTTGTACTATTATTTCTTACCTAACAGGCGATCCTCGGGCCTGGGCAGACTCTCTTTTTGAGAAAAGCGACCAGCTTCTCAACTCCTATGCCTTGTTCCTAGCAGAACTCACTAGCCTATATGATGATCCCAATAGGCAGAGTACTGCCGATCTTCAATTAAGATCTTTGAAACAAGGTGGGAGACCTGTAGAAGACTTTGTCGCAGAATTCAAGAGATGGACCCTTGATTCAGAATGGAATGATGCATCTCTGAAATCCCAATTTAGGCTTGGCCTATCAGAGGCCGTTAAAGACGAGCTCGCCCGAGCGGATCTGCCAAAAACCCTGGATGCATTGATACAACTCAGTATCACCATAGATAGAAGACTACGAGAAAGAAAGGCTGAGAAAATGGGAATGCCATTATCCAGTTCTTCTCGGATTTCGGCCGTTGACCCCGTTCCTATGGAGGTAGGAACCATACGCCCACCTCTATCAACTATGGAAAGAGCCAGAAGACGATCTGGTAATCTCTGCTTGTACTGTGCATCCCCGGATCACAAGATAAACGTCTGTCCCCTAGTCTACAAAAAGAAGGGTGAGTGTTCACATGTCCTCCTAGGGGGATTGACAACTTCAATCACTAACCCTTACCTTTCTGTTTGCTTAACATTACAGTGGGACCAGAACAGGATTACTACTAAGGCCATGATTGACACAGGATCTTGTGGAAATTATATTGACATACGTTTTGCTGCTTTAAATAAAGTTCCTATTATTTTTAAACTTAAACCTGTCTCAGTGAGTCTTATTAACGGTGTTCCTTTATCCTCTGGTCCGATCACTGATCAGACACAGGCACTCCTAGTCACTACTAACGGGTCTCATATGGAGACCACTACCTTCGATCTAATACCTTCACCCCACTTTCCCATTGTGTTGGGACTTCCCTGGTTACACACACACCAACCAACCATAGATTGGAAGGAACGGTCCTTGGCCTTCCTCTCTTGCTATTGCGAGGATACGTGTAACCTCCCGTCTTCCGAGAAGATTCTGTCTATGGTGACAGATGAGATTGCACCACTATGTTATCAGGATCTCTCTGAAGTTTTTCTTGAGAAAAATGCTCAAGCACTACCTCCCCATCGAGACTATGATTGTAGCATTGATCTACTCCCAAATAGCAAATTGCCGTTCGGTCATGTTTATCCTCTTTCACAGGATGAACTTTCCCATCTCAAAGACTATTTGGATGAGAATTTGGAAAAAGGTTTTATTAGACCTTCCACTTCTTCCACAGCAGCAGGACTCTTTTTTGTCCGCAATAAGGACTCAAGTCTCAGGCCTATCATCGACTATAGGCAATTGAATGCTATTACAATAAAAGATCGCTATCCTCTACCGCTTATCCCTGAGCTCATTGAGCAGGTGCGTGGAGCTACCTATTTTTCAAAATTGGACCTGAAAGGAGCATACAATCTCATTCGAATCCGTGATGGACACGAGTGGAAGACTGCATTCAGAACCAGATACGGATTGTTCGAATATCTTGTAATGCCATTCGGGCTATGCAACGCCCCTGCAGTTTTTCAACGATTTATAAACGATATTTTCAGAGACTTACTAGATGTCTGTGTTGTGGTATATCTGGACGATATACTTATATATTCACGATCCCTGTCTGAACACATAAGACATGTAAGACTAGTATTATAGAGATTGCTTGCACACAACCTTTATGTGAAACTGAAAAAATGCTTGTTTCATAAAGAAGAGGTACTGTTTCTAGGCTACATCATATCCAAAACAGGAATCGAGATGGACATGAGTAAGATATCCTGCATTCAGGATTGGCCTACACCAACCACACGCAAGGCGCTACAGCGATTCCTTGGATTTTCGAATTTCTACAGGAAGTTCATTAGAAACTTCTCTGCCATTGTGAGACCCCTCACACAGCTCACTAGCATTAAAAAAACATTCAAATGGTCAGAAGAAGCCAGTAAAGCTTTTCACCTATTAAAGACAAGGTTTACTTCTGCTCCCATATTACGCCATCCAGACCCATCCCTCCAATACATTCTGGAAGTAGATGCGTCAAACATGGCAGTAGGAGCAATACTCTCCCAACGACCAACTCACACTTCACCACTTCATCCAGTCGCCTTTTTTTCTAAATCCCTAAGCAGTCCAGAGATAAATTACCCCGTGGGTGAAAAGGAACTGCTTGCTATAAAATTGGCTCTGGAGAATTGGCGACATCTACTCCAAGGCACCCAATTACCAATAATTATATACACGGACCATAAAAATCTCCAATATCTTCAGACTAACAAAACTCTCTCGCACCGACAGGTACGATGGTCACTATTCTTTCTAAGGTTTAACTTCCTAGTGACCTACACACCTGCAGATAAGAACAAAAAGGCGGATGCACTATCACGACTAACTGAAGAAAACTACTTCGAAATCCCTTCCGTTCCTATAATACCTCACAAACGCATTATTGGAGTTGTCCGTTCCTTGAAGGAAGAGGTTTTGCATGGTATAAGTTTGGATTCACCCCCACCACAACTAAATACTGATGCAGAAGGCTTCCTCTACTACAACGACAAACTTTACATACCACCTACCATACGCACCAAGATCTTGGAATTATCGCATGATATGCCTATGGCAGGACATATGGGTATGACAAAGACTCTTAATCTGATTACCAGGCAATTCTGGTGGCCTGACATGAAAACATCTATACAAATATTCGTCTCTTCATGCAATGTCTGTGCCAGGTCCAAAATTGACACTACGAGACCATCCGGTCTACTATGCAGTCTATCAATACCCCAAACTCCATGGGAAGTTGTGTCCTTGGACTTTATAGTGGAATTGCCTCCTTCCAAAGGATTTAATACCATCTTAGTGTCAGTGGACCATCTGACAAAAATGGCACATTTCATTGCTATTTGCAGACTACCTTCGTCCAAACAAACGGCAGAACTCCTGATGAAACATGTCTTTAAGTTACATGGTATCCCAAAAACTCTTCTGTCTGACCGTGGATCACAATTTATTTCCAAGTTCTGGCAAGAACTATGTCACATACTACGGATCGAGCGGAAGCTCACTTCTCCTTACCATCCGCAGACCAACGGACAGACTGAAAGAGTCAACCAATGCATCGAGCAATATTTACGTTGTTACACTTCTTACCAACAGGATGATTGGGTGGATCTTCTCCCTCTGGCAGAATTTGCCTACAACAACGCAACCCACAGTACGACCAAGCAGAGTCCGTTCTACTTGAACTATGGGTTTCATCCCTCTATTCTTCCACCACGCATCCTTCCTTCAAATAACCCAGTAGCTTCAGACTATCTTACCCAAATAAAGGACTCTCTGGGTTTGCTTAATACTACCATTGCACACGCTCATAGTCAACAAAAGAAGTACTATGATCTCCGCAGAAGACCTTCTCCTCAGTACGCTATCGGGGACCTCGTTTGGCTCTCAACAAAAAATTTAAGACTGAAAATCCCTAGCAAAAAGCTTGGACCTCTGTTCTTGGGACCTTTCCCAATCAAGAAACTTATTGGAAAAGCTGCAGTACAGCTTACATTGCCAATAGACCTCAAAATACATCCCATTTTCCATGTGTCGCTACTGAAGCCCCATGTTCCTGACCAAGGAATAAGGCCTACTATCCCACCTCCTCCTCCTGTACAAGTTGAAGGTGGAGAAGAATATGAGATAAAAGAGATTCTGGATTCTCATATCCACAGAGGAAGACTTCAGTACTTGGTTCGATGGAAGAACTATGGGCCCCAAGACGACACCTGGCTAAACACCTCTGACATACATGCCTCTAGATTAATCCGCAATTTTCATGCGAAGTACCCAGACAAACCAGCTCCAGAGGCCTTCAGGAGCCGGCCTTAAGGGGGGGGTACTGTAATGTTCTGGTACCTTTTGGTACCCTAATTACTCTTTCATAAGTGTATGCGCCCCACCATTCTCTTTTGGTAAGGTGCGCATACACCTTTAAGACTGATGCTGTCAGCACTGAGCGCCGGACTGGATGGCTATTTAGATCGCCGGCTCTCACTCACATGTGTTCGTTCAAACTGCTTTGTGCCTTGATGCTAACCTGTCTTGAAGCTCTCATGCTTGCAAGCATACCTCGCTGTCGGAACCACGCTGCGCTGATCCCTGTATCCCGCTACCGGATCATCCGCTCTTGCCGAACCTCTCCTCTGCTACATTGCTATTAGTGATAAGTACCCCACAGGGGAAACCTCTATAACTTTCATACTAAAGCTTACACTATCTAGCTCTGCATACTAAGGACTATTACTACATCTGCATTATCTAAGATTGCTAGCTCTTGAGCCTACTACCACCTGTTCTTGCACTGGGTTGATCTCTCTTGTATGTCCACCTGCTACTCTGTCATCTGCTACCATACATGATTGCTAAACTTATGTGCATCCCATCTGCTACTATCTTACTTTCAAGAACATTTCCTTTCAAGTGTCTGTCATCTACCATCTCTACCCAACCTGTCTCTTCAGCCTATCATCACTGTGTTACTATATACATAAGTCACTCTAGGAAACATCTTATTGAGTGTGTGTATTTACTTGCTGAATTGAGATCATCCACACATGATGAGTCATTGAGAGTTGGGATTGGTGTCTCAGCGTTTCTCTACATGACTACTGAAGTGGAATATTTCTGCAGCTGAAAATCCACATCATACATAAAACGCAGGAGCGTTACACCCAGCCAGAGCCCAGACTTGAACCCGATTGAACATCTCTGGGGAGATATGAAAATGGCTGTGCACCAACGCTCCCCATCCAACCTGATGGCGCTTGAGAGGTCCTGCAAATTAAAATGGCAGAAACTGCCCAAAAATAGGTGTGCCAAGCTTGTAGCATCATACTCAAAAAGACTTGAGGCTGTAATTGGTGCCAAAGGTGCTTCAACAAAGTAGTGAGCAAAGCAGGGCTGTGCAGAGACCTTTGGAGGGGCAGGTGCTCAGAGAATAAAAGGGGCACATGGAACAGAGCTTTAAGTAGGGCTGTGCTCAAAATATCAATATCAATACAGCAATGTATCGTGATACATTCCTTCCTGATATGCGTATCGATACCGATGATTCTGTATTGATAGGGCAGAAAATTGTAGGAGTCAAAAACACTGCACATGCTGTGATTTTTACAATTATGTGCTGGTGGCTAGTTGCACCCCTAGCATATGTGACTTAGGCAGACAGAAAATGTCATGTCCTTCTTCATACAAGAAGGACATGACATTTTATTATGACAGAACACAACTAGGTATTAAAAAACATATTGCAACAATTTACACACACTAATGCACAGACTGATCGTGTGAAAGGGGCCTAAGGCTGCTTTCACACAGATGCACTACGGTTTACCTGCTGGCGGGTACTGCTGGTGGGTACTGCTGGCTGGTACTGCTGGGCTAGTCCTGTTGGTGGGGACTGCTGGCTGGTACTGCTGGCGGATTCTGCTGGCGGGTACTGCTAGCTGGTACTGCTGGTAGGAAACGCTGGTGGGTGCTGCTGGTGGGTACTGCTGGCTGGTACTGCTGGTGGGTACTGCTGATGGTTACTGCTGGTGGGAAATGCTGGCTCCTCTGAGATACATCAACGCCGGAGTGTGAGGAGCGGCGCTGGAGGGAGCATGCAGAGCCGATTCTTCCTGTATGTCTCCTCACAGGCGGAGTGTATTTGATATCACTCTCCAGGTGACAGGACGGACCTGGAACTATACCAGAACTATGCCGGAAGCATCGGCTCTGTTCTGACTCGGGAATAGGCTGACAGCTGGGCGGCCAGGACATCGCACGGCACTTGTGGGTGTCAGGGAGCCGCAGCCCAAATGCGGGAACTCCCACACCTTGCGGAAGGCTTGGGATATCTTCCTTGACAAAAGGGCACTTTGGGCATCAAGGGATAAAGGGGCAGGTGCTCAAACACCCTCTGCCCCCCCTCCCCCCCCTCTTTGCACGTGTCTGGAGCAAAGGCTGTGAATACTTACGTACATGGGATTTGTTTCATTTTTTTATTTTTAATAAATTTGCAAAGATTTTCAAACCTTGTCTCTTTTTCCCTACTTACCGGAGCCGTCGGTAGCAAGGAAAACAATCCGGTCCTTTCCCCTTCTAGGCAGGAAGTCGAGTGAGGGCAAGCTGGCCCCAACTCCACTCTATGGCCTTAGAGGACCGGAGTGACGTCACACGTCACTTCTTCCCAACGGACCCTAAAGGACCCATTTCTTTTATCATGAAAAAAAAAGACTTTTTTTTTTTTTTTTTTTGCTTTTTAGTGTAGATGTGAGATGTGAGGTCTTTTTGACCCCAGATCTCACATTAAAGAGGACCCGTTCTGCTTATTTCTATTACAAGGGATGTGTACATTTCTTGTAATAGGAATACAAGTGATCAAACAAATTTTTTTTTAAAGGGACAGTGTAAAAATAAAAAAACAAAAGGTGACATAAATAGGAAGAAAAAAAATTGAAAGCACCCCGTCCCTCCGAGCTTGTGCGCAGCAGCAAATGCATACGCAAGTCACGCCCACATATGTAAACGGTGTTCAAACCACACATGTGAGGTATCACCAAGTGAGAGAAATAATTCTATATAGACCTCCTCTGTAATTTTAAACTGGTAACCTGTAAACATTTTTAAAGCGTCGCCTATGGAGATTTTTTTTTTAAATCAACAAAAGTCTTTATTGAAACAATAAACACATTTACAAGGAACTTGTGTGCTTGTTCAAGAAAACAAAATGCAGTACAAGGGTAGCGTATCTTTAGCATGCGGCCATACACATACAGCAATTAGAGTGGCAGGATACAGTGCAATCTCGAGATTATAATGAAAGACTAAGACGACTCCAGTCTCAAGATGGTAAAGTAAAGAGCAGGTCTAGACACACGTCTCCGGGGCTTGGACCCATCTTTCCCAGATTTTGGATGGACAACCACGGTGAGCATATATCAGCTTCTTCTAAAGCAAGGTATTATTAACTTCCCTGAGCCAATCATGGAAGGACGGGGGGGGGGGGGGTTGTTACGCATCCACCGTCGCGCAACGCACTTCCTAGCTAGAAATAACGTTTCATGCAGAAATTGGGCGGTAAATTTATTCATACTTACATCTGGAAAAATTCAGAGTAAGCAGGGCTTTGGGGCCAGCATTAAAGGAGAGCCCATGGTGTCATGCAAGAACCCCACCACTTGTTTCCAGAAGCCCTGCAGCACTGGGCAGCTCCAGAGGAGGTGATAGAATGTGCCCGGCTCCCTCCCACACACAGGGCATGTACCTGAGGTGTCTCGATGGTATTTAGCCATCATGATAGGCGTCAAATAGGCCCTGTGAAGCACAAACAACTGGGTCAAGCGATCCGACAACTTTGGGGACACCAATTTGCAATTATCGAGGGCGTCTTCCCACTCCTCATCCTCCACAGGTCCAACATCCCCCTCCCACTTAGTTTTGACGGCATAAGCTAGTACCGTGGAGGAGGGCAGAAGGAGCAAATTGTAAAGGTGCGAAATGAGCTGCTTAGATTCAGACCCCCTGACCACCTCGATTATAGATATTGAGGCTATGTCCGGCAAAGGCTGGGGAAATTTCAGAGGAGAAGGCGTGGCGGACCGGTAGGAACCTGAAAAACATATGATTGAGAAGGTTAAACTGTTGCTTTAGGGCATCAAACATTTTAAGTCCGCCACCCGTTAGCACCTGGGCAAGGAAATGAACTCCGTGCTGGGTCCAGGCGCGTGCGTCAGGGATAGAGGCCAGCTCAGGGAGGCAAGCATTACGCCACAGCGGCGTGTGCTCATGAAGTGAGGGAAGGTCCAGTTTGGCGGACACAACATCCCATATGCGCCTGTATTGAAATAGCATAGACGTCCTATCTCCTCGAGGCTCAGCCCCCCCCCCCCGTACACCTGATAGAATCAGTGATAAGGGATCGGCAGATGCATGGGCCGAGGACGGAGTCGCCTATGGAGATTTTTAAGTACCAGTGTGTGTCACCATTCCACGAGCGTGTGCAATTTTGATGCATGACATGTTGGGTATCTCTTTACTCGGTGTAACGTTATCTTTCACAATATAGAAAAAATCGGGCTAACTTTACTGTTTTCTTTGTTTTTAATTAAAAAAAGTGTATTTAAAAAAAAAAAAAATTGCGTTTGTAAGACTGCTGTGCAAATACGGCGTGACATTAAGTATTGCAACAATCTCCATTTTTTTTCTCTAGGGTCTTTTGCTAAAAAAAAATATATAATGTTTGGGGGTTCTACGTAATTCTCTAGCAAAAAATACTGATTTTAACTTGTAAGCAACAAGTGTCAGAAATAGGCCCGGTCCTTAAGTGGTTAAGCAATGATAGCTTGTGGTTTCTGTTAAGCTGCTTCCAACGGAAGACAATGAAATGTCTAACTGATAAAACAATACAACAATCAGTTTTTTTTTTAGTAAACCTGAAGGAAATGACTATATAAATAAATAAATAAATAAAATGTTTACACATTCAAAAGTCTGCCGTCTTATAACACAGGCATTTATCTAAAGATTATAATGATTAGCCGCAGTTTGATTTCTGATTGGTTGTCCTGTAGCCTTGGCTGGACATGTGATTGGTTGCCATGCATACACATTTTCTTTCTTTTTTGTTTTCTTTCTTGTTTTCTTTCTTTCTTGTTTAATTTCTTTCTTTCTTTCTTTCTTTCTTTCTTGTTTTCTTTCTTTCTTTCTTTCTTTCTTTCTTTCTTTCTTTCTTTCTTTCTTTCTTTCTTTCTTTCTTTCTTGTTTTCTTTCTTGTTTTCTTTCTTTCTTTTTTTCTTTCTTGTTTTCTTCCTTTCATTCTTTCTTGTTTTCTTTCTTCCTTTCTTTCTTTCTTATTTTCTTTCTTTCTTGTTTTCTTTCTTTTTTTTTTTTTTTCTTTCTTTCTTGATCTCTTTCTTTCTTTCTTTCTTGTATATCTAGTTCTGGGACAAGGTCATCTAGCTCCCAGACCAAAGATAACAAACTGCGCCCCCCCCCCCCCATGAAGTGTGAGCATCATATCTCTACAGAAATCCCTTCTGTCCCCTCCCCCCATAAAAAAAAAACACTAATCTGCATGCTCACCCCCCTCAGCAAAAATTCACTATGCAAGTCAAGATTCTATCCAAACAAAATGCAAACATTCTCCCTCCCTCTAGTACAATCTCCCCCCTCAAATCACACCTCCAAGCACAAATCTTCTCCCCTCGCCCCCATTACCCTTCTTAGCACAAATCACCCCCCCCCCCCCCAAGCCCCCTTTGTAGCACTAATCCTATTACCCCAATTACCCCATTCTAGCACAAATAATCTCATCCCTTAATCCCCCATTCTTTGCATGAATCCCCCCCCCTCTAAAATCCCACCTCCTGGAACAAATCTGCCCCCATAGCACAACCCCTCAAATGACCCTTCCTAGCACAAATCCCCCCCCCCCAAATGTGGGTTCACATTAAATGCGGTGTGTATTCGCTGCGGATTCAGCAACGCATTCAAATCCTAACCCATGTGGACCAATTGCAGAGTGTTTGTCAAGTTAACGATTTGCAAAAATTGGATCACATCGGTGTGACCACCCATGCGATCCGATTCTGGTGCGGACAAAAAAAGGGTCCTGCAGCAGTTTGGTGCAATTTGAGCCATACAAATCCATGGCTCAAATCGCATCTCAGAGACACTGCATGTAATTCTCACAGGAATGTGCTGCGAATCCTGTGCGAATTACATGCGGTGTCCCGCTCTGCAACAGTGTGAACCCAGGCTCCAGCTGGAGGTGAGAAGAGCACAGCCAGCACCTCCTCCCAGCTCTCTCCTCCTCTCTGCTGCTGTCACTACTCCTATGGAAAGTTCCCGTCGCTGTAGCGGTGTAAACTCACCACGTGGCAACCCTCTTCCTCACATGAGATCATTGTGCCAGGGGCAGCCGCCCTATCCCAGCGATTATAGATGAATTATTCCTATTGTCCTTTTGAAGGACATTTCATCACATGAGCTGAGAATTTTAATGCGAACATTGGCAGAAACATTAATTTCAAAACTCTACTAACGTATGGTCAGCTTTACTTTAGAAAGCTCACTTCCTATTAAATTTCAAGACAGAAAGTGAAGCAAGATCAGCCGAATAGGAAACAACAAAATCTGCAAGGCTAAGAAAAAAAAGTTTTAGGGAATCTTTAAAGTGGTTGAAGTGACCTCGGGTGATACACAGAGATTAAGTTGGGCAAACAAGTCGAGCCAAGCAAAAGTTCAGCCCGAACATTGCCTGTTCGCCCGTTCGGTGAACACCTAAATTTGTGGGGTGCTTGGCAGGATGTTTGCCCGCCGAGGGCCCCCACAATGCACTGCGCGCTGCACAGTGCATTCTAAGCCCTGATTGGGCAAAGCTGGTTGTTAAAGCGGAGTTCCAACCAAAGTGAAACTTTCACTCCCACCCACTTTCAGGGGGGACAGAGGAGCGGGTACCTGTTTTTGACAGGTACCCTTCTCCACTTCTGGGAGACTGTCCCTCGGAAGTTCGGCCCCCCTCCTTCTTCCTCTGTCGCTGAGCCAATTAGAAAGTGCAGCACGCATCGCACATGCGCAGTGCCGAAAGGTTGAGTAGCACTTTTTGGCTCTGAGGAAGAGGGTCCTCCCTCGAAACACGTCAGCCCAGCCATATAGTTGCTGACACCAGCACGTCATCCAGTACAGGGGTTCCCTGGTCACCTTAGAGACGACCGGTTCCTTTGTCTTTTATATGTGCTATATCATCACTCATTTGTGAGTATAATGTATGTCGCCTTTGGATTAATAAACCTTTTTTAGTGGTAATGCACGAGGTTGGTGCGTCCTTCTTTTTTTGTTGTTGTCTTTCAGTACTTTTTGGATACCCTTGGTCCTGAGGGGGCAGCAAGACCTTGAGTGGTGCATATCAAGACCATATAAGTTCCTTTATCCTTCATTACATACTACCCGAGTGCAGGAGAATTTTTAATTCGTTCACTGCTGGGTTCCCTTACCCTGAATGGCGGCGGCAGCACCCGAGAGCCGATACGAAAATCAGCTTTGGGTGCCGACATCGCGGGAACCCTGGAAAGGAAATTTCTAATATTTAAAAGTCAGCAGCTACAGGATTTGTAGCTGCTGACTTTTATTTTTTTTCCTGAGGGGCAGAAATCCTCTTACGGCCCCTTTCACACAGACGGACTGTTCAGATCCGCCTGTCAGTTTTTTTAGGCGGATCTGAACGGTCCCCCCATGCATCCCTATGGGGCATCGGATGTCAGCGGAGACATGTCCGCTGACATCCGATCCGATCTGTCAAATCTGGACGGATGGAAACCCTATTTTGCTACGGTGCGTTCCCATCCGATTTCCCCATAGAGAAGTATAGGGCTCTGACAGCTGTGTCTCCAACTGTGTGATGCAGGAGAACAGGTGTCATTCTCCTGCATCGGCCCCCCGCTGAGATAAACGTAGTCCGCCGACGGAGCGGATAGTGTGAAAGAGCCCTTAAGGAGCAGGCTAGGAAGCCGACCGTTGCTTCCTTAACAACAGATGAGTCATCAGCTGTCAACGGGCTTCCCCGCTGACAGCTAAATTAAAAAAAAAAAACTGCCGGCAATAGAAAAAAGTGAAAGAAAATGGCGTGGGGTCCCCCCAAAATCCATACCAGACCCATATCCGAGCATGCAGCCTGGCAGGACAGGAAAGGGGTGGGGGGGGGGGTTGAGCCAGTACCCCCTCCACCCCAAAGCACCTTGTACACATGTTGATGGGGACAAGGGCTTCTTCCCGACAACCCTGGGCGGTGGTTGTGGGGGTCTGCAGGCAGGGGGATTATCAGAATCTGGAAGCTCCCTTTAACAAGGGGCCCCTAGATCCCAGCCCCCCATGTGAATGAATATGGGGTACATTGTGAAAAGTGTCAAAATAATCACCGTGTCAAATTAACCGCTTGCCGACCGCCGCAAGTAAATTTACTGCGGCGGTCAGCCCCTCACAGGCAGAGTGACGTTAATTAATGTCACTAGCCTGGGAGGGTCTGGGGAGCGAGCGCGCGCCGCCGGAGGCGCGCTCCCGCTCCCGCGCGGTCACGGACCCCCCCGCGCGTGTGACCGGCGGACCCGAAGTTCCGCCGGTCACTCGGCGATCGTCGGGGGAGAGGGAGAAAGTCAGGCAGCTTGTGTAAACAAGCTGCCTGTTATTCTCCTTGGTGTAAAAACACTGATCATACGGTTCTATTATGTAGAACCGTTGATCAGTGTCCTTACACCTCAAGTCACAGCCAATCACAGTAAGAATCACGCCCCTAGGGACACACACAGCCCCTCCCTCTCAAATAAAGTTAACCCCTTCACTACCAGTGTATTTTTACAGTAACAGTGCATATTTATAGCACTGATTACTGTAGAAATGTCACTGGTAACCCCAAAAGTGTCAAAAATGTCAGTCAAGGGTCCGATCTGTCTGCCCCAATGTCGCAGTACCGCAAAAAAAATCGCAGATCGCCGCCATTACGCGTTAAAAAAAAAACAACAAAAATGACAGAAATCTTTCCCTTTGTTAGTAAACGCGATAACTTTTGCGCAAACCAATAAAAATACGCTTTTTGCGATTTCTTTTACCAAACATAGGTAGCATAAAACAAATTGGCCAAAAATGTTAAAAAATTTTGATTTTTACATTTTTTTTGGGGGAATTTCATATAAAAAAATGTGAAAAATATTGTTATTTTTGCAAAATTGACGCTCTTTTTTTGTTTATAGTGCGTGATCAAAAAATCGCACAGGTGATCAAATACCACCAAAAGAAAGCTCTGTTTGTGGGAAAAAAAGGACGCCAAATTCGTTTAGGTACAGCGTCGCACGACCGCGCAATTGTCCGTTAAAGTCACGCAGTGCCGAATCGCAAAATACCCCCTGGTCGTTTAGCAGCCAAATCCTCCGGGGCTTAAGTGGTTAAACACGGGTGGCAGTTTTTGACAGTTTAAATAAATACAGTGTAGCGCAACAGAAATTAAAAAAAGCAAAAAATAAAAGTCCCAAAAAAATGTTTTCACAATGTGAATGTGTCCACTTGTTCCAAAGAAATATTTCACAAAAGTTCAGTTGTCACAACAACCTGATGAATAAGCAAAAGCATATAAAATAAGCAGTGTTTTCACTTATTTTTGTGGTGTGAAAACACAAAACATTGTTTGACTGAGCAACAAATTATTATTTTAGAGAAGTTCCGCCTGGAGAAAAAAAAAATTAAAAGTCAGCAGCTACAAATACTGTGGCTGCTGACTTTTAATATATAGACACTTACCTGTCAAGGGAGTCCGCGATGTCAGGACCCCAGAGCGATTTTTGGATCTGCTCTCGGGTGCTACCACTGCCATTCTTTCTAAGGGAAACTGGCAATGAAGCCTTTTTCGGCTTCACAGTCAGGTCCTTACTCACGCTGCGCATTCTCATAGGCGGGGGAAGGAAAAGAAGGACGAAACTTCCAGGGGCGGTGACCTCAACCTGACAGAACACCTTTGGGATTAATTATAGTGCAGACTATGATCCAGGCCTTCTCGTCCAACATCAATGCCTGATCTCACAAATGCGCTTAATTCCATTATGGAAGAATGGTCAAACATTCCCATAGACACACTCCTAAACCTTGTGGACAGCCTTCCCAGAAGAGTTGAAGCTGTTATAGCTGCAAAGGGTTGGCCAACTCAATACTGAACCCTACAGACTTAGGCTGGCCATACACTATACAATTTTCCTATTCAATTTCCTTTAGATTTACCTTCAACTCTGTAGTGCAAGGGCTGCTGGCTTCTCTCCTCTCCCCCAGCTGTTGCGAGGGATGTTCCAGGATGGAGAGCCGGCTAGAAAATATGTCATTTAACGCCCCCTTCCTTTTCTAAATGAACACAGTGAACACACTCACTCCCTGTGTTCATTCATAACTGAAGCATAGTAAACTGTGCTTACTATGCTTCAGTTTGTGAATGAACAGGAAGCTGCTTAGCACAGAACACTTCCTATATATTCACTTCCAGTGCAGCTGAGGCTGCAGAGAAAGGCATGTATGTTTGAGCTTTGGTGTGCACACCCTAATGCAATAGTCTGCGCACACCTATGTGACCAGGGATCACATTGTTACAGCAGGAGAAACGTTTCAGAGCCTCGCTGGACCCCTTCATCAGGCATTTGACCAGAGACCAAATCATTACACCAGGAGCAAAGTTTCGGGGGCTTGCAGGACTCCTTCATCAGGCATGTAACCAGCGATCATATCCTTACAGCAGAAGCAAAGTTTCAGAGGCTCGCCGGACCCCTTCATCAGGCATGTGACCAGCGATCATATCCTTACAGTAGAAGCAAAGTTTCAGAGGCTTGAAGGACCCCTTCATCAGGCATGTGACCAGCGATCATATCCTTACAGAAGAAGCAAGGTTTCAGAGGCTTGCAGGACCCCTTCATCAGGCATGTGACCAGCGATCATATCCTTACAGAAGAAGCAACGTTTCAGAGGTTTGCAGGACCCCTTCATCAGGAATGTGACCAGCGATCATACCCTTACAGCAGAAGCAAAGTTTCAGAGGCTTGCAGGGCCCCTTCATCAGGCATCTAACCAGCGATCATATCCTTACAGCAGAAGCAAAGTTTCAGAGGCTCGCCGGACCCCTTCATCAGGCATATGACCAGCGATCATATCCTTACAGAAGAAGCAATGTTTTGGAGGCTTGCAGGACCCCTTCATCAGGCATGTGACCAGCGATCATATTGTTACAGAAGAAGCAACGTTTCAGAGGCTTGCAGGACCCCTTCATCAGGCATGTAACCAGCGATTATATCCTTACAGCAGAAGCAAAGTTTCGGAGGCTTGCAGGACCCCTTCATCGGGCATTTGACCAGAGATCAAATCATTACAGCAGGAGCAATGTTTCAGAGGCTCACCGGACCCCTTCATCAGGCATGTAACCAGCAATCATATCCTTACAGAAGAAGCAACGTTTCAGAGGCTTGCAAGACCCCTTCATCAGGCATGTGACCAGCGATCATATCCTTACAGCAGAAGCAAAGTTTCAGAGGCTTGCAGGACCCCTTCATCAGGCATGTGACCAGCGATCATATCCTTACAGAAGAAGCAAAGTTTCAGAGGCTTGCAGGACCCCTTCATCAGGCACGTAACCAGTGATCATATCCTTACAGCAAAAGCAACGTTTCAGAGGCTTGCAGGACCCCTTCATCAGGCATGTGACCAGCGATCATATCCTTACAGAAGAAGCAATGTTTCAGAGGCTTGCAGGACCCCTTCGTCAGGCATGTGACCAGCGATCATATCCTTACAGAAGAAGCAACGTTTCAGAGGCTTGCAGGACCCCTTCATCAGGCATGTGACCAGCGATCATATCCTTACAGCAGAAGCAAAGTTTCAGAAGCTCGCCGGACCCCTTCATCAGGAATGTGACCAGCGATCATATCCTTACAGAAGAAGCAATGTTTCAGAGGCTTGCAGGACCCCTTCATCAGGCATGTGACCAGCGATCATATCCTTACAGAAGAAGCAACGTTTCAGAGGTTTGCAGGACCCCTTCATCAGGAATGTGACCAGCGATCATATCCTTACAGCAGAAGCAAAGTTTCAGAGGCTCGCCGGACCCCTTCATCAGGCATGTGACCAGCGATCATATCCTTACAGTAGAAGCAAAGTTTCAGAGGCTTGCAGGACCCCTTCATCAGGCATGTGACCAGCGATCATATCCTTACAGAAGAAGCAAGGTTTCAGAGGCTTGCAGGACCCCTTCATCAGGCATGTGACCAGCGATCATATCCTTACAGAAGAAGCAACGTTTCAGAGGTTTGCAGGACCCCTTCATCAGGAATGTGACCAGCGATCATACCCTTACAGCAGAAGCAAAGTTTCAGAGGCTTGCAGGGCCCCTTCATCAGGCATCTAACCAGCGATCATATCCTTACAGCAGAAGCAAAGTTTCAGAGGCTCGCCGGACCCCTTCATCAGGCATGTAACCAGCGATCATATCCTTACAGCAGAAGCAAAGTTTCAGAGGCTCGCCGGACCCCTTCATCAGGCATATGACCAGCGATCATATCCTTACAGAAGAAGCAATGTTTTGGAGGCTTGCAGGACCCCATCATCAGGCATGTGACCAGCGATCATATTGTTACAGAAGAAGCAACGTTTCAGAGGCTTGCAGGACCCCTTCATCAGGCATGTAACCAGTGATCATATCCTTACAGCAGAAGCAAAGTTTTGGAGGCTTGCAGGACTCCTTTATCAGGCATGTAACCAGCGATCATATCCCTACAGCAGAAGCAAAGTTTTGGAGGCTTGCAGGACCCCTTCATCAGACATGTAACCAGCGATCACATTGTTACAGCAGAAGCAACACTTCTGAACTTTGCAGAACCCCTTTGCAGAAAGCATCCTACGAGGCTCACAAACGTTGCTTTTGCTGTAACGACGTGATTGCTGATTAAAGCTTTGGACCCATGTCGGAGATCCGTGGTGTGCTGGTAACGTTATTTCTCTCAGTGCGACCCAAGTCGCATCTGAAGTCACGCCAGTGTGAACGGAGCCTAAAACTAAAGCTGACTTTAGACTTTGAAAATAATGTGAATGCGTTAAAGCAATTAGGTTTTACATCTCCTTTAAGTTACTTCTAAGTTGGTGAATCATCTTTGTTTAATACCTGTCGCTTAGCTCTTTATTCTTCCTTGCAGCAGATTAACCCTTGAAGGGGGCCACATGTTTCTTACTTGCTTGAAAAAATGGAAGCAAATCCCCCAACGTTTCCTGTGTCATATTACTGGTATGTAAACTGCTTCGAGTTTCCACTAAGGGACACCCCTTCCCCAGCTTTTACCGTAGCCTGCTCAGATGTGGCACTAAAACTTGGGCTCTCATTGCCTGCTAAGCCTGACTTCTCTCTCTCTCTCTCTCTTTCTCTCTCTGTCTATGGGTGTGACTTTGACTCCCTCCCAGTTATGACACAACTCCAGTTCCTTTGAATCAGAAGAATAACTCTTTCAAAGTTACAAGGCTCTTTAATTGCACTGTGGCTGCTTTTTGTACCTCTTGTGGGAGCCCCAAAATCTCAGCGCTACACAATGTCCAAGTTGATGTGGATGGTCTGTTTTGGATTATGCTGCTGGATCAGCGTTTCCCAGGCACAATATGGTAAGAGATTCAATCCATTTCATTCATATAAATCAAGCTTTGATAGAATAGTTTATTCACTTAAAAAAAAATATTCGAAAGTAGACGTAGCATTCTGTATATTCAATCCTCGTAGAAAGTAGACGTAGCATTCTGTATATTCAATCCCCATTGAAAGTAGACGTAGCATTCTGTATATTCAATCCTCGTAGAAAGTAGACGTAGCATTCTGTATATTTCAATTCTTCGAGAAGGTAGTTTACTCCAGCAACAGTTACGTATGTCTGAAGAACGAGGGATCCCACAACAATAACTCTTTTGTTGCTTTTTGTTTAGTTTGGGATTTACTTATAGGATATATACGGCTTTAGAGGAGACAAAAGTGCCTTTATTTTTTGATCTTCGGCTGATGGCGGTACTAATGGGAAATTGGATGTTGAGTTCATTCTCCCTGGAGACTGGCACAAATCTCAGCTCAATACCATTCCATTTTTGGGATTTGCCTGGCTAGAAACATTTGGGTCTGTGTTGTACTTTGTCATGTTGTAGGCACAAGCTTTCAGGACCAGAACTGTGTAGCCTTAGTTCCGACTCACAGTAATTTAATTTTAGAAATTTAATTTCTAATAAAATAATACATACTTAATAAATAATAATAAATACGTAATTTCTAATAAAATAATACATACTTAATAAATAATAATAAATACGTAATTTCTAATACAATAATACATACTTAATAAATAATAATAAATACTTAATTTCTAATAAAATAATACATACGTAATAAATAATAATAAATACTTAATTTCTAATAAAATAATAAAACTTAATAAAAGTAATTTAATTTCTCCAGGGTGGACTACAAGTTCCAGCAATCTGAATCAGGCATATTGTTATTACTTTTACACAAATGTGCCGCTAGGGTAATATTTCTCAGAATTTTTTCAATTTTTCCATTGTGTACTATTGAGGCTAGAGTATGCTGCAGAGGTGGGAGTATCCGCAGCTGGCAGCATGTTGCATGTGAACGCACGTGTTCCCCATGTAAGCTCCATTGTAGAATTGCAGAGCTGTGATGGGTATGCAAAGCTATGTCAGACTTGAGGAAGGTCCAGGCTGACAGTCCGGTCCCTGTTCTTTCCGGAAGGATTTGGAGGCATTCAAATTATTTTGGCAGTGTGAAGAGCAATGACAACGCGTAGAGTTTCATTTCATCTTTCATTAGTAGCCAGAACAATGCCGGATAAATAGTGATTGGCAGCTGGGAGTTATGTTTTTTTTTTTTTTTTTTATTGCCTATTGTCTTATAAGGTCCACACTTGTCTATTTTCCTGTAGTTAAAACTCATACATTTTACTGCTTGAAATGCATTTTAAAGGCAAAGGCTGTTCTTTTCTATGCAGGTTGGTGCAAACCTAGTGTGTTTTTAAAGGGAAAATATAAGGACCCCTTTGCAGTAATTGCAATAGCCATGCATAGATATGAATCAAATAGAGGACTCGTTTTAGGCATTGATTGCCACCTCTAGACCAGGTACATCAATAAGTATCTCCGATGGATGGACCTTGTTCAACAGAGTGAAATAACAAATGCCACTCCCTCCCTTTGCTATGGGCAAAAGTATACAAATGTTCTCTGCCCATGAGTAGCTACCATCTATCAGCTGGGAGGAAGACTGTGGTTTGTCCCGGTATGCCTCATTCAAAGATAGCCAACTTTATTACCACCCATGATTACAGCCTGTTTGTGGTCAACCCAAGCCTGACCATGTCTGATGATATTCATTGTTTTAGCATTCCTTGCTACCTCAAGACCAGGTGCATTAACAAGCACTTTGGATCAATGGAGGGGGTCATCATTGTATGAAGACTTTTTCCAACAAGGTGGAATAACACACTGTAATCTTTCCCTTTACTTTTTTTGGAGAAAAGGGGTCAGTATTCTCTGTCCATGGGTAGCTGATATCAGTCAGCTGGCAGGAGGATCACGGCTTGTCCAGCCATGACTCGTTTAAGGATAGCCAGTTCTATTACCATGGGTAATGACAGCCTGTTTGTGGTCAACCCAAGCCTGACCATGTCTGATGATATCCATTGTTTTAGCATTGCTTGCTACCTCAAGACCAGGTGCATTAACAAGCCCTTTGGAACAATGGAGGGGGTCATCATTGCATGAAGACTTTTTCCAACAAGGTGGAATAACACACTGTAATCTTTCCCTTTACTTTTTTTGGAGAAACGGGGGTCAGTATTCTCTGTCCATGGGTAGCTAATATCAATCAGCTGGCAGGAGGATCACGGCTTGTCCAGCCATGACCCATTCAATGATAGCCAGTTCTATTACCATGGGTAATGACAGCCCAAACCTGACCATGTCTGATGATATCCATTGTTTTAGCATTGCTTGCTACCTCAAGACCAGGTGCATTAACAAGCACTTTTGGTCGATGGAGGGGATCATCATTCAAGGATAGCCAGTTATGTTACCACCTGTAATGACAGCCTGTGTTTGGTCAACTCAAACCCTACCGTGTCTGATGATATCCATTGTCTGACCATTGCTTGTTACCTCTAAACCAGGTGCCCTTAACAAGCACCTCTATTTGATGAATGGGATCATCGTTGTATGAAGACCTTGTCCTCTGTTTGATGAATGGTGTCATCGTTGTATGAAGACCTTGTCCTCTGTTTGATGAATGGTGTCATCGTTGTATGAAGACCTTGTCCAACAAGGTGGAATAACAAGTTCTAATGTTTCCCTTTACTATTGAGAAAAGGGGTAACATTTTCTCTTGCCATGGGTAACCGGGGGAAGATTATCTTCATTCAAGGATAGCCAGCTGTATTATCACCTGTAATTACAACATGTATATGGTCAACTCAAGACTGACCGTGTCTAAAGATATCTATTGTTTGAGCATTGCTTTATTACCTCTAGAACAAATGCCTTTAACAAGAACTTCTGATCAGGGGTGGACTGACAACTCATGGGGCCCCCGGGCAATCAGAGATCATGGGGCCCCCTGTGTCCACACTCAAGCCACACAAAGCCCCACCTACAAATTGCAGCTCAGCCACATAGAGTGTGCATTTAAATATCCACCACAGCATAGCCTGCATGGAAGTTCCTGGCTTCTTTCTGTAGTGTGTAGCCTCTCATGGGGCCCCCTACTGACCCTGGGCCCTCGGGCAGTGCCCTAATCCTCAAATGGTCAGTCCGCCCCTGCTTCTGATCAATGGACAGGATCATCATTGTGTGATGACCTTGTACAAAAAGGTGGAATAACAAATTCTACTCTTTCTTTTTATTATGGAGAAAATAGTTCAGGTTTTCTCTGCCCATGGGTAGCTGGGGGAAGATTGAGGCTTATCTCTGCATG